>NC_137144.1:27199108-27221608 GCF_949319135.1 Squalius cephalus
ATGGCCAATATTCTCTGTAACAAAAAAAAAAAACATTACTACAGTGCTACACATACAGAACCCTCACCCCATCACACAGGTACCTGTGTAGCTCTCCGAATGGATCCATGTGGTACTGATATGGTTCAGCTGCTACTGGATTTCACCAATACTGTATTACAGTTTTTACCAATTGCTTACACACGTTTTCAAAACTGAGTCCCCTTTTTTCAAAACTCTACACACAATTCTCAAAACTGCACACACAAAATGCAAAATGCCTCACATCTCCTTCAAAATGCAACACTGCATTCAAAATGCCATAAACACATGTCAGAATGAAGCATTTGCATCAAATGGCAAACACTTCTTTCATAATAATACATTTTTGTATATTCCATGTAAACACTGCTGTTCTAAATCTAAAGCTCTTTGGTCTTTCATTGGCTTGTATCTATATTTCAATACAATGTTCTACAGTGAAAGTAATCTGATGTAACAAGTACACTGAAAAACCAATGCAATGTAGAAACAGAAAATATTTATTAGGTCTAACATTATTGTTGTATACAGTAGCATACAACAAAACCATAAACATATGTACTGTAAACCAAAAGTATATTCTTTAGAATACAGTAAAGAACACAATTGTGTGTGGGGGGAGGGGGGGTCCCGGGGGGTCCCAGGAATCCATTGTTCAAAACAGATCATCTGACCTTTGACCTATTTAGGCCTATACTACAGTAACGCAGTGATTGGTTAGTGATCAGTTAAGCAATTAGTGTTTGTACATGTGAGGAGTGTGTCTGTGTGACCTGGTGAATAAGTGTAGCATTTTGATTGGTTGTGTTTGGAAAAGGAAACCAAGTCACTTCCTGATAGATCTTTGTGTTTTAGGTAGAGAATTGTGTGTAGTGTTTTGCAAAAAGTGTTTTATGCAATTGAAAACTGAGTCAAAGGCTGAGAAATAGCTTATGGTTTTGAAGATTTGGCATGTAGTTTTGCACTTTGAGTGAGAGGTTTCAAAAATCGTGTGACATGAAAAGATTTTGTGTGTAAGCAGTTGGAAAAAACTGTATAAATGTAAAGGACAGTTACACTTACTCGTACATATTCAGCTCGAAGTCCTTTGACCCTGACACTGTTCCTCTCAAATGGGACCCTGTAGAGCTGCTTCATGGTGATGTTGTCTGATGGTGGTGATGCTCACATGGTTTATGTTGTTGAACACTTGCCTGTCTGCAAGTATTTTCTGTCGTAGCTGGTGGAGACGGATGCCATTGTCTGCCCTCACTAGGTCCACAACGGCAAGTTCCTGCCACAAATGACCACAAATTGTCATCGGTTTGCTTCTTTTTCTTACAGTACTTTATATACTGTATCATCCACTGTACTGAAACATCTCAATATAAGTAATCATGGTATATTTCACAAAAATTACCACTTTGGCTGCAAAAGGAACATTAGCACCCTGCAATACCCTGTACACGTGATGTGGTAATGTGATATACTGTAGTACAGTGCTGTAAATACCATCTGAGTAGAGTAGAAGGTAGAGAGGTGAAGACATACCTGTTTTCTAATCGGAATGTTCTTATTACGGATGCCACTGTGAAGCGGCTTAGATGTGGGTGGACTCTCTGCCCAGCTTCCCTCATAGCCAGGCCATGGTTGATGACATGGTCCACCAAAGTTGCTCTTATATCATCTGGGGCCGTATTCACAAAGAATTTTAAAGGGGTGATGAACTGAGAAATCAAAGTTTCCTTGAGCTTTTGACATATAAGAGATCATCATACTATAATAATATCCTGTAAGTTTCAGAACTGAAAACTACCTTGTTAGTCCAATAAAAGCTTTTATAGACATCAGGCTCAGCAAACGACTCGTTTTTCAAAGTGGGGAACAATGACGTCAAAGAGGATAAAACACCGCCTCCACAAAAGAAGATCAACTCCTACTTCAACACGGCCTGTTTAGCCCCGCCCACCGATTCGCCCAAACATGCTAAATAACATAGGACATGATAATTGCTAAACCGGCTACTTACAAGTAATAAACATGCTGTTTACTAAATATTGTGCAGCGCCTGTTTGTGGAAGAAGAAAGTCTGCATTAAGCTTCCTTCGGATTCCAGCATGGTTAAACTTTATTAAATCAATCACAATTCCCCGACACGGATCTGCCAGCAACATGTAAGTAACCATGTGTATTCTAATGCCTGATCTGCGATCAGTGATTTCTGTGTAATTATTCAAGTTCAGATATTTCTCTTAAAATCGTTCAATACTGTTTATGCATCAGTGACTAAACGATCAACTTCACATAATTTCTCGTAGTATTATGAAAATAATCTTTTTTTAAACTGTTATTAAATTATATAGCCTACAGAAAGCGATCAAAGAACGATCCCTTTCGCCCAAGCTGTCAATCAAACAGCACAGCGCGAGCCGCGAGAGCTTATCTGGACACTTACCAAACTCGTGATGACATAATGACACTGTTACACTACACAACGAAGCTCTTACTGTGTACTCACATCGTGTTTGCATTGTGATTTGGTGTAAGCTAGAGGTGGGCGGATCGATCCTAAAATATCGATACTTCGATACTGACGTGGTATCGAAAAGGATCGATCCTCACATAAAAATATCGATCCAAATGTGTGTTTTTTTTTTACCAGTAATTTGTATTCATTTAGCACGCAATTCAGTGCGTAAAATAAGCTTCTAAGTGGAAAAATAAGCGAATGTTAGCGGATAATTGTGTAGGATAGAACTTTTTCTCCTAGTCATCTGGATACAAGACGAAATCAATCAATCACAGAGAGCGTTCGATGCTGGTGCTTCACTGAGCTCACAGGCACGTTTGGGAAACGAAGCCTTGCTTAGATGACAGAGAAACAATCGGGAGTTATTTTGCAATAAACAAACCAAACGTGTATATAACGGTTCAAAATGTTGAGGACAGTAAGATTTTTTTTTAATGAAATTAATATTTTTATTCAACAAGGATCGATGCATTAATTTGATCAAAAGTGACAGTCAAGGGTTTTTCACTGTTAAAAAAATCTACTTCATATAAATGCTGTTCTTTCAACTTGGTTCATCAAATAATTCTGCATCATGGTTTCCACACAAAAATATGAAACTGTTTTCAACATTGATAATAAGAAATGTTTTCTGAGCTGTAAATCAGCATATTAAAATTAATTATCATCATAACTGGAGTAATGATGCCGAAAATTACGCTTTGATCAATTGAATAAATTACAGTTTAGTATGACATAGAAAACAGATAGCCTATGTTAAATTGTAATATTACAGTTTTTACTGTATTTTTAATCAAATAAATGCAGAAGAGAATTAAAAATCTTACAGACCCCAAACTTTTGAACAGTAGGCTAGTGTACAATAGTACTTTTACTATAATTAGGGTAGTTTTGTAAAAGTCACTGACTAATAATTACAGGCGAGTTGAGAGCACAAATCACAAAATATTTAGTAGTCATGAAAACGTTTTCAGATTTAGCATATTAATGATGCATTCACCTCATAAATCATGACACACTGCTCTAGCACAGGAAAGTGCATACAAGTTCAAGTGCATGCTTTTAAAATTAAAAAGTATTGGTATCGGTATCGATATCGGCGATACTGGCCCTGTATTTACTTGGTATCGGATCGATACCAAAATTTGGAGTATCGCCCACCTCTAAGCATTTGTGAGAGTGCAAAAATTGCGTTGCAATGATAAGATCTTTATTCACGCGATCAACAGACTGTCTGTCATCTGCTCAGGGCTCATCATGCTGCAACCTTTCATGTGATGGAATAGATTTAAATATAATGCTTTAAACGATACTTTTCACGATTTGTTAATCTCGATAGCTGTAATAGTAAAAACGTAGTAAAAGTTTTCGAGAGAGTTCCTGTAATACTAGCTATTTCATTGCAAGCATGTCAGCCAATCACAGCAGTGGGCGTTTGCACTGCAGTCTCACAGCAGACACGCCCCTTAAAACGGAGCGTTCAAATCTGAGGCAGAAATCAGGCTTGGAAAAATGGCTTTTATTTATAAATTATGACAATTTTTTATGTAAAAATCATACTAACATTATAAGGGCACCCCAGGCAACATTATAAAATAATAAAACAATCCAGTTCATGACCCCTTTAAGGCTAAAAGTAGCTCCTAACTGGCGAATTTAGGAGCAACTCCTAAAAATAATGGGCGTGTCACTCGTAACTTTAGGACTCCTAATTTTTTTGACTAAGAGTAATTCACGAAGCATTTTAGCCCTAAAAGTAGCACCTAAGCCTGGGACAGCTTAAAAGAAGTCGAGAGGACTCCTAACTCACTAAGACCTTCACAAACCGCTTTTTGTGGCATTCCACGTTGCGATGTTCTGAAATGCGTATGCGGCGCTACAGGAGCTTCCAATCGCGAGGGAACAATTCTGCATTGTAGGCATAACTAGGGTTGCAATAACGCCACCAACAACAACCAAAACTACTCATTGCATGTAAACTAATTGTATCATTTCATTGTGAATCAAATTAAAATGTTCTTCTCTTTGCAAACGTAGGCAGAGGCATATAGTGACAGATTAATTCAATAATGTTGCAAAGATATTGCATCAATCCATATGTTTCATTAGGCTACTAGGCTATTTGTTTTCAGAATCAGAAAGAGCTTTATTGCCAAGTGTGCTTGCACCCACAAGGAATTTTTCTTGGTACTGAAGCTTCCAGTGCACATATACAAATACAAATACAACAAGAACATAGTAATACAAATTCTAAGAATGAAAATATATAAAAAATAAATAAAAATAGTATAAAAGTAAAAAAATAGGGTCACAGTTGGGTTTAGTCTGAATAACATTTACAGATTATAAACATATTTACAGTATTTTGAGTAGTATGAATAATATAGATATAAATATCACCTGAGTTTATTGCACTAGACAGTGGGAGTATTGCACTTACAGGCATATGCTTTGGGGGGCATGTTAAGTGTTCAGAAGGGAAATGGCCTGTGGAAAGAAACTGTTCCTGTGCCTGGAAGTTCTTGTGGCCAGTGATCTGTGTCGCCGTCCTGACGGTAACAGTTCAAACAGGGGGTGTCCAGGGTGAGTGGAGTCTGTGATGATTTTACCTGCTCTCTTCCTCACTCTGGAAGAGTACAGGTCCTGGAGGGTTGGCAGGGGGGCACCAATAATCCTCTCTGCAGTCCGGACTGTCCGTTGTAGTCTCCTGATGTCCGATTTGGTAGCTGAACCAAACCAGACAGTGATGGAAGTGCTTAAGACAGACTCAATGACGGCTGAGTAGAACTGGATCAGCAGCTCCTGTGGCAGATTGAACTTCTTCAGCTGGCGAAGGAAGTACAGTCTCTGCTGGGCCTTTTTCACAATGGAGTCAATGTGATTTGCCCACTTCAGGTCCTGGGAGATGGTAGAGCCCAGGAACCTGAATGACTCCACTGCTTCCACAGTGCTGTTCATGATGGTGAGAGGGGGGAGTGCTGGGGTGTTTCTCCTGAAGTCCACGATCATCTCCACTGTTTTGAGCGTGTTCAGCTCAAGGTTGTTATAACTGCACCAGACAGCCAGCTGTTCAACCCCCAGTCTGTAAGCAGACTCGTCACCATTTTGGATGAGACCGATGACAGTGGTGTCGTCTGCAAATTTCAGGAGCTTGACAGAGGGGTCTTTAGAAGTGCAGTCATTAGTGTACAGGGAGAAGAGCAGTGGGGAGAGAACGCACCCTTGGGGGGCGCCAGTGCTGATGGTGAGGGTCCTGGATGTGAGTTTCCCCAGTCTCACTAGCTGCTGCCGGTCCGTCAGGAAGCTGGAGATCCACTGACAGATTGTGGATGGCATGGAGAGCTGAGTCAGTTTGGCTGTGAGAAGATCAGGGATGATGGTATTGAAGGCCGAACTGAAGTCCACAAATAGGATCCGTGCATAAGTCCCAGGTCTGTCAAGATGTTGCAGGATATAGTGCAGTCCCATGTTGACTGCATCATCCACAGACCTGTTTGCTCTGTAAGCAAACTGAAGGGGATCCATCAGGGGTCCGGTGATGTCCTTCAGATAGGCCAACACCAGTCTTTCAAACGACTTCATGACCACAGACGTGAGAGCGACAGGTCTGTAGTCGTTAAGTCCAGTGATTTTAGTTTTTTTGGGAACCGGAATGATAGTGGAGCGTTTGAAGCAGCAGGGAACTTCACACTGCTCCAATGATCTGTTGAAGATCTGCGTGAAGACTGGGGCCAGTTGGTCAGCACAGGCTTTTAGACAAGCAGATGAGATGCCGTCTGGGCCTGAAGCTTTCCTAGTCTTCTGTTTTTTGAAGACTCTGCTCACGTCCTCCACACAGACCTTAAGCTCAGGTTGGATGGCAGAAGGGGGGAGGAGAGGGGTTGCAGGAGGTGATGGTGGATGTGTGAAGTGCACATCAGGGCGGGTGTGAGGTGTGAGTCTGGGCTTCTCAAACCTGCAATAGAATGCATTGAGAGTGTCAGCCAGTTGTTGATTCTCCACAGATGGGGGGGATGGTGATTTGTAGTTGGTGATGTTCCTCAGGCCTCTCCAGACTGATGCCGGGTCGTTGGCCGAAAACTGGTTTTTCAGCTTTTCAGAGTAGCTTCTTTTAGCAACTCTGATCTCCTTTGTCAGTTTGTTTCTGGCCTGGTTATACAAGATTGTATCCCCACTTCTGTAAGCATCCTCTTTGGCATGACGAAGCTGTTTGAGTTTCCCAGTAAACCATGGTTTATCATTAGTGAATGATAAGAATGTCCTGGTAGGAATGCATGTATCCTCACAGAAACTGATATATGATGTTACAGTATCTGTGAGCTCATCCAAATCGGTGGCTGCATCTTCAAAAACAGTCCAATCAGTGCAATCGAAGCAGGCCTGTAGATCCTGCTCTGCTTCGTTGGTCCATCTTTTTACAGTCCTTAATACAGGTTTAGCTGATTTCAGTTTCTGCCTGTAGGTCGGTATAAGATGAACCAAACAGTGATCAGAGAGCCCCAAAGCTGCCCGTGGGACGGAGTGATACGCATTCTTTATCGTGGTGTAACAGTGGTCCAATATATTACTGTCTCTGGTAGGACATGTAACATGCTGTCTGTATTTTGGCAGTTCACGGGAGAGATTTGCTTTGTTAAAATCCCCAAGAATGATTAAAAGAGAGTCTGGGTACCTTTGTTCCATTTCAGCTATATGTTCAGCCAGCTGTTGTAGCGCCGCGCTCACACACGCGTCTGGAGGAATGTAAACATTCGCGAGAATGAATGAGGAAAACTCCCGCGGCGAGTAGAAAGGTTTACAGTTTATGAAATGAGCCTCTAAATTAGGAGAGCACATCTTCTTCAGTGTTGTTACATCTGAACACCAACTTTCGTTAATGTAGAAACACAATCCACCACCTCTCGTTTTCCCCGTTAGTTCCGCGATGCGATCCGCTCGGAACAGCTGGAAGCCCGGCAGATGTAGTGCGTTGTCCGGTATGGCTTCACTCAGCCAGGTTTCAGTGAAGCACAGAGCAGCGGAGTTTAAAAAATCCTTGTTAGTGCATGTGAGGAGAAGAAGTTCGTCCATTTTGTTAGGAAGAGATCGGAGATTCGCAAGATGAATACTGGGTAGTGCAGTGCGGAGGCCGCGCTCGCGGAGTTTAACCAGCGCGCCGGCGCGCTTCCCGCGTTTGCGTCTGACCGCGCGTTTTAACAACACCGCTGCGCCTCCAACGAGAATGTCCAGTAAAACGTCTGAGTAATCAAAATCTGTAAAAAACTTGTCTGGTGTGTGTTTCCTAATGTCCAGAAGTTCGTCTTTGGTGAAACTGATAGGAAAAGAATGACTAAACGCAGAACAAACGAACAAAAACAACACAATGACTGGAGAGCTCCACACCGAGGCAGCCATCCGCGGCGCCATCTTGATGAATTTTCACGAAGCCTTACTCTTTAGCCTTACTCTTTTGCCTTACTCTTTATTCATTTAGGCTATTTACTCAGTTATTCATCATCTTCCGTCCTTCGCACTACTTGTGTAGCGCACGCATTCTCAGACCTGTCACCTGTCACTCATCATCGTAGGGGAGGTGTTTGAATCATTCCCGCGTTACAATCATCAGCCAATCAAGGTGGTCACTTCAGTCAAGCTCGTGCATGAGTAATGACGTCATCCATAGCAACGAAGACTCACTCTTAGTTTAGGAGTTGTCATTTTTCTTTACTAAGAGTAGGTCTGAAAGGCGTTGTGAATAACTTTTAAGAGAAAACTCCTAGCTAAAATCTTTTAGTGTGCGATTTAGGAGTACTCCTAGTGGTAAGATAAAATGCTTTGTGAATACGGCCCCAGAAATAGGGGTCCTCCCCTCCTCCTCCTCCTCCTCCTCCTCCTCCTCCTCCTCCTCCTCCTCCTCCTCCTCCTCCTCCTCCATCCTCCTCCTCCTCCTCCTCCATCCTCCTCCTCCTCCTCCTCCATCCTCCTCCTCCTCCTCCTCCTCCTCCTCCATCCTCCTCCTCCTCCTCCTCCTCCTCGATCCATCCATCCATTGCTTGCAAAGTTCTTGAAATGGCTAAACTGAGGGCTTTTTGTAGCTGGCTGATTGGTGTTCAGTTTTGCAAGTAAGTGCCTTCAGGTGTGTATTTGAGTGGTTGCAATTACCCGATGTGTTTTGTATTTTGGATACATGTGTTTTCCAAATGGCACCCTGAGATTTCATTTTTGAACGAAGTGTCTTATGCATGAAATAGAGTGTAGTATGCAGGACCAAGTGTGTTGCATAAAGGAGTAAGTGTGTTGCAGAATTGCAACTAGAGTGCAAAGCAGCGCTTTTGTTTAAGGTATGGGTACATGTGTTTGAGGTATGGTAACAAAAGCTTCAAGTTGTGTTACTTTAGTCTAAGCATGGGTCTATAGTGTTCAAGCAACGGGCAAAAACTGTAATATCCCTCAATAATATTGAGTAAGCGGAGCTGTTTGTGTGTCAGACCTGTGTCGTGTGTGTGTCTCAGATCTGCTCTCCTACATCTAAACATGTCTTTGAAAACCCTTCCAGAAAATCACAAACTTTAACCCTGACCATATTCAGTGCCTCTTTTGTCACGTTCCAGCAAGTTTAAAACCTTTTTTATTATTATTAATCTGTCAAGACCCATTCACACCAAGAACTAACTAATAACGATATATAAAATAACAATATATAAAAACTATATTAACGTCCACACACACACAATATCGTTGTTTATTCTACGCTCGTCTGTCGCTTTAAATGCGCGCGCTCTTTAGAGCAGGATGGATTCTGATTGGCTGTCAATGATTTTATCGTTCATTGTGAAAGTAATTCTATCGATATCTTTCCTCTGTGCAGTTGTCGTTATAGTTGTGGTGTGGACTATGCTATTCATTCATGTTTCGAGCTATTTTAAACCAGTTTTACTTGATGCTGAGATGTGCATCTGTGTTCTTGTACTGATACGTGACAATTGAGAAGATAATGGATATGTAGCCTATCATAAAAGAAAACTACTAATACTTGCACTATTTTTCCAGTTCTGTGTTCAGTTTGTTTCATGCGTGTATGGAATACCCGGATGAACTGCTGGGAATTTGCAGTGTTATGGATGTGACATTTGCAGTCAAAACAGGAAATGTAGCTGCTCTGACTAATTAGCTGCTTTGTTTGTATAATCCTAAATCTCTGCAGGTAGAGTTTTTTTTTGTTTTGTTTTTTTTTGTTTTGTTTTTTCAGTTTAGATAAGAAACTTGCATTACAGATGTGTCACTGTCAACTGGAAATTAGTTTGTAAGAGTTCACGGGTACTCTGTTATGTGATTCACACCGTTGACAGACACTAAGCTTTCTTTGACACACCTTTAAAATGAATCGATTGAACTGACTCACACATCAGACTCAATCGAACCAAATCCGTCAGGCTGTGAAAAGTGAAGACTTTACAAAACTGGACTTTAAAAAAATACAAAAATAATTCCAAAGTTAGCCATAGAAGAATTAACCACTATGAACAACACTAGTTAGTTTCGTTTCGTTTCTGAATCTGTGTTTTTGAACGAATCAGTTATGAATGATTCAATGACTCGTTTCACTTTATTCGTTCCTGAATGAACCACCAGTGTTGATTAGTTATTAAACACAGTCACTTATTAATGTAACTGCAGATAGATAGATAGATAGATAGATAGATAGATAGATAGATAGATAGATAGATAGATAGATAGATAGATAGATAGATAGATAGACAAGCAAATGAGAATGATTGCTCCAGTTCTCATTATGTTATGACTTGTTTTATAATAACTTTTCATTTTGGGCCATGAACATCAGGAGAGGCCAACTTAATGTGTTTTTCCCTCAAGATGAAAATCCAACAAAAGGATCTGAAAGTACATGATTCATTAAAAGCGAAGGAGAATATCACCATATGATGGTGTCATTGAAAAGACATTTCATTATTCGCCTCCCAAAGGTTTTAAGTAAGGACAAAAGATTTTCAACAAGCTTTCAAAATAGTAGGCCTATCTGCTATTAAAATATCACATCATTAATGGAAAAACATTTGTGACCCCAGTGAGCTTCTCTAGTCTACTATAGGGAGCATCTAAACTAAGTAGCCTAAGCAATAAGGTAATCGAGGTTGTGCTGTATCGTGAATAAGTCACAGCTGAAGGGAATTGTTTGGCACGACGCAAAGCTTTTATAAAACGTTTACCACACAATAAAAATATTAAAGCCAAAAAATATGGAATCTATGGAATTTTCATGAAGTAAAATCACTAAAAGCCTTCCTTCGCCTGGAAAAATAGTCCCTGCCGTGAACAGCAGCAGAAGTTACTTTACATTATTTCTCCATAGATGGCGGCAAATACTGTCTTTATGAGTGAGTCAGTCAGTAGTGAAGTCTTTTATATTGAAAGGTCTGAAACTTGTGTGAACAAGGAGAAACAAGACGCAAAAATGACTAGGGCACGGAAAACCCGTGTTAAAAAAAACGTAACTGTTAAAATGACAAGATATCCCAGCGGACATTCAAACGGATTGTTTTATTACGAATATAGGACTGACCTGAAGGAAAATGCTATGTCTACTGTAAATGTACACTCGCTTACTCAATCTCTTAATACTCTACTCTTTAAGCTTTAATTAACAATATCAATGAGAACAAACATATGTTTACGTTTCTAAGAGTGGTTGCTAGGGGTGTTGTGTAGCGATACATATAGAACCGTTGGATGAAGCGGTTAGCTGTAGCTGTGTTTTACCGTGAATAAAACCCAGCTACTGACCAATCAGAATCAAGGACTGGAACTAACCATTTTATATAAATATAAAAAAAATTATAGTCTGTGGTTTTATTGTGAATAAAACAGCTATTGACCAATCATAATCAAGGATTGGAACTAACCGTTTGCTAATACATGATTTGGAACTAAGTAGCCTCGCCCCTTTTCAGCGCTGCGCTCATTGTCTTTTGACTTCAGGCAAAGAGTATAGAAGCCTTCTATACTCTTTGCTTCAGGTCTGTATTTTCACAGCGATCTTATGAATGAACGACTCGTTTTAAAATCTTCCCGGTCTTCTGACATTTGTTAAGACATCTGCTTTAAACATTACAATCCTCATGATAACTTTCGTTAACCTTACATTAAGTAAATCCACTTAAAAAGCTAATTACTCCTCGACAGCAATGCCATAGAGATATACAGAGCGACGGCAAAAACGGAAGTTAAAAGACAGTATTCTAAAGATGGCGGCGCCCTTTCTCTGGCGCATAAGGTCTTATAGACTTTAACATGATAAATATAACATCTTCTTGCCAAAAGTTTTTTTTAAAAACAGCAAATCATTGGTATTTCACCCTCCAAAACAACTTAAAAACCATCTGTGATACATGCGTCTAAGTAGACAGCTTAGGCTAATGTTAAATGATTTTAGACACGTGTCAATCGGTTTGAAAGTAGAAAAGAAAAAGTTAGAGAACATTATGTTTGTAATGATTAGCCTGTGGTGCAGACTTAAATAGCGCATACGTCATTACTGTCACCGTAAAACAGATTAGACTATTATTTGACATAAGGAGAAATCATCTAACATAACCTCTCTCAGACTGATAAGTGATGTTATTATGTCCGACTGTGAAACCGACAGGCTAACTATTGAACTAGCCTGATGGGAAATCTCTACACTGAACCTTTCATTGTTGACATGAATGTCAGAGAAATGAACAAATCTGAAACTAAACCGAACAAAAAAGATGAAATGCTTCTATTTCATTACGATTAGCATTTCAAAGGCAGCAAGCTTCAGAACATACAAAGCATTTCAAATCAATTAGAGAAATGTTGTTTTATGTGAATGTGTGAAATGTGTGTTCTGCTGCTCATGTAAGTTAGATGTTGAAAACGTGTTATATTTTAAAAGCACTGACATTTATGTATTTTTTTTTTCTTTTCTGGCAGCATGATGCAACCTTTGCTTATTGTTGCATTGACTAACAAAACGCTCTAAAACGTTCCAATAAAGCCACATGTAAGTTTGAAACTGGTGAATCGATTCAAAACTGTGAAGGAATGTTTTGTTTGTATCATCACTCGGCCATTTTTTAAAAGTAAGTAAATGTTTTAGTAAAACATATTAAGGCATTTTTTTTTTTTTGCTATGCATGTTGTTATATCAGTGCATATAAAATAATAATATTTCCTTGTTTTCATAGTATAAACAGTGGGGAAATATGCATAGATGCATATATATAATGACATAGGCCTAATGTAGGCTACTCACTCACACACGCACGCACGCACACATATTCTAGCCCAAGAGCGTTTGGCAGGATCATCCTCATATTGTGACTTTGACTGTCTGATTCCAGGCCGTGTTTGGTCTTCTGCCTCTTCTCCTCCAGTTGTGGATGTTCCCTCAGTGATTCTGCGTGTCCTGGAGCTCTTGTTCTCTTGTTCTCCAGTTCTCCAGTGTAATTGCTTGGCAGCGTCCTCGTGGACGGCTGAATGTGCTCCAGTGAGTGACACTTCTTTTGTGCATCTGAGAGTCAGATTTGATATACAGGGTTCCCGCGGGTCCTTGAACTCCTTGAAAGTTTGTGAATATGATGACCCTGGAAAGTTTTAGAAAATAAACACACAGATACAGGTCCTTGAATGTGCTTGAATTTATTTTGTGCAAGAAGTTTTCTGGGAAAAATTCTATATTATTTCCTCCGGTCCGCTAATTTGTTATTTCACCAACACTTCGATGCCTATGGATACTAGCTTGCTTGATTTACGTTAGTTACGTGCATGTACACGTTACGTCAAGTGTTTCCCGCGTGAGGTACTTTGTGTTGTACGTTGCCATGACGTTCACATGTGCACGAAACTACTACGATGATAGCCCACCTCAACGTTTCACAGACACACCGCTGAAACGATAACCTTACTCTCTCTTGAAATGTGTCCCCAAGTCCTGGAATTTGAGGGTATCGGACCTGGAAAGTCCTTGAAAGGTCCTTGAATTTAAAGTTTACCAAGGTGTGGGAACCCTGGATATCATTACATCGAGTCCGCGATGTCCTCGGCGTCTCCTCACGTCTCTGGAGGTTTCCTTCAACATCCACTTTCATAAAAGTTTCACACTAGAGTAGATTTAAGCAAAAGTCTCCGTTTAATCTCCTTGATGCCTGTGCAGTCCGAGGAACCACTGCGAGTGTGTTTCTGTGTGTACCCATCACCTTATTCTACAACGGGTCTATTTTCGATCATAGAAGCCCATTTCTGCGACATAAGAAAAAATATCATGTTTTGGTAAATTATGTCATAATTATGACAATACTAAACCAAAATTATAGCATTAAAAACTCAAAATTGTGACACAAAAAGTTATGTTTTATCTCATAATTTGACTTTTTAATCTCATAATTAGGTCTACTTAGCATGTTATAAATATGATTTAGTATGTCATAATGACATAGCATGTCATAATTGTAATTTTTTATCTTATAATTTTGACTTTTTATCTCATAATTATGACTATTTCATAATAATGACTTGGCATGTTATTCTCTGTATATTATGACTTTTATGGCTTTTTATGAAAATATTATGAAAATTATGGCTTGGTATGACTTTGTCAGTTTCGAATTATGTCATAATTTCAACTTTGAATGTCATAATTTCGAGTTTGAATGTCATAAATTACTTTTTATGTCATCATTTCGACTTAGTATGCCATAGTTTTGACGTTTTGTCATAATAATGACTTAGCATGCCATCATTTTGTCTTATGTCATTTTGACTTTTTTGTCATAATAATGACTTAGAATGCCGTCATTTTGACTTTGTCAAATATACCATAAAAGTCAAAATTAGTGAAAATTAGACTTAGTATGACTTCGTTTTTGCATAATGTCATAATTTCGACTTAGTATGCCATCATTTTGACTTTTTATGTCATAATAATGACTTTGCATATCATAATTATGATTTATATGCAGTGTTGGGTGTAACTTATTAATTACTGTAAGTTAATTACTTTTCCCTTGAAAAAGTAAAGAGATTATGCCTAATTATTCTGTAATTTAATCAGAGTTCATTAATTCTGACGTAATTGCATTAAATACTGTATAAACTACAGAACAATTCTATAATCCACAATTAACATCAAAATGTAACGTCTAATGTTAAAATGTACGTGTTTAATGTAACCTTCTCCCTTTAAATACTTTGGTCAGTCCAAGAATAATTTATGCAATTTTACATTATTCATTTGAAAGAATTAAAAGAGCAGTTTCATGTCTATCCTTGCCAAGGTTGATGTGGGATTTAGAAAATAAGTATTAATAAGTAACGCAATACTTTTTAGAGAAAGTAAATTCCACAGTCATCAAATCACATTGTTGAATATGCAACTTTTAGAGTAACTGCTTATACATCATAATTATGATTTACCAAAGAAATGGGCTTCCAATATTTAAGAGCTAAAAATAACTATTGAAGTTACAAATGGCCTGTACGTTCAAAATAAGGTGGATCATATTGACTTTTTTGTCATAATTTTGACTTAGTATGCCATTGTTTTGAGTTTTTGTAATAACAATGACCTAGCAGGTCATAATTTTGATTTTTTTGTCATAATTTGTCATAAAGTCTGGCATATTCAAGTTACAAATGGCCTGTACGTTTGTTAAAAAAAAAAAGTCGACCTAAATTGATATTCAAATCATTCCTTGTAAACCTCTTCATCTGACAGTTCATTAAACTTCCTATCATGACTGTCTGCGTTACATAAGCTCACCAAAATAACCGCAGTATCAATGCAAAACAAACAGTGTGAATCGCATTGAGCTCTTCCTCCAAACCCTGCCTGACCCCTCCTTCATACCTGCGAACGCTGTGTGTGTGTTATCTCCCCCTGCAGGCGTCTGAACACACACCTCTCGAACGCAAGAGCCATTCAGGTTACAGGGGATGAATGACAAGCGTGAAATGAGCTTGTGGCGTTTTTCTTCCCCTCGGTTTGTGGTCTGGCTCTCAGTCCGCCTATAGAGCTCTTAAGACTCTGATATATTCCCTCAGTGTTAGTGTGAAGAGCAGATGAGTGATGATGTGTCTCTTATGATGACGCACATCAAGAGTCTGTTGCTCTTTTGCGTTTTATGCACTCAAAGACCTGAAACATTTCAATTCAGTTTACATGTATTTGTATAGCGCTGTTCACAATACACATCGTTTCAAAGCAGCTTTACAGAAAATGCCTGAGTCCACATTAAAATTTAGAGTGATCTGTTATCAGAGGAAACTGTTTTAGTTATGTAGCAGAAATGTACATATACAAATCACAGTTAGCGAAAAATGTGTTATTTTAAACAATGTAAAACAATGAGCTCATTGAAGTAATGAATACTTGTTTAAGGCACTTCACCATTTCTTAACCATTCACAAATCTCAATCAATACCTATTAAATCACATGAGCCTGTAGAATTAATCGGCTATATATAAGATGGATGTATTCAGTATCCAGAACCTTTTGCTCATCCTGATGAATATCTGTGCATGAACTGAACAAGCAAATAACTTAAAGTCCCCCAGTAGTCAATCACTGTATCCCTTAAAACTCATCTTTGATCACCACAATTACATATTTAAATGTTTTGTCCTTAAAAAGAAATATCTTGAATGTAACTCGACACCCTTGCCTCATTTAGTATATGCGGTTCTATGAATATGCAAATGAGCCCCGCCTCCACTCACTCACTCAGCTCAGAGATCCACTGGTTGACGATCACACGTTGATCTGATTGGTTACAAGGTAGTTTGTGACGTCAGAAACACCAGCGATTTCAAAGCGTGTTTTTGAGACTGTCTTTGAGTCACTGCAGTTTTAAGGAGGAAATACTCAGCAATGCTGTCGACTTATGAATTTACACATGGTGTGTCTTAAAGCGTATTAAAAACACCACATAGACACATAAACAACATTAAAAGCTGGATTTTCACCACAAGCTGCATTGAAATAAATGTAAAATGTTAATGCAGTGAGATCATATACATAAAGAAGCCTCACATCTTCAGTGTCTTTCACGATTCACATGAAAAGCCTTACATCACAGAAATCAATTTTACAAGCTGCTATAAATCAAGAAAGTGGAAACAGTAACAGGAAACATATTGGAGAACAGGGAAATGACAAGGTCTCTTTTTGCCTTGAATGACAATGCAAGTGGACTTAATAAATCTAATTACAAAACTGCAGTACAGGCACCTTTAATGCAGTGTTGAAACCTCAGATTGATGTGCATGTTTTTAATGTGGTTTGATAGTCGCTGCTACATGAGGCGATCGGACCAGCGTTATTAGCATTGCTAAACAGGTGAAAGTCAGGAATGATCTTAGATTACTGCCGCCACACTGACCTTTCCCGGCACACAGAATACAGGAGCACATCAGATGGAGAGTGTGCTGTGATTGGCTGTGAAGCTCGAGTGCTCGCTCTGAACTGTGTGAATGAAAGTAAAGAGCTCGAGGAGTTGGATTACGAGGACTCAGATGAAAGCACTCGTCCCTGCATAGTGTTCAAGGGCTCTTCTTTATTAAACATCATCCTACTGTAGGAAAAAAACATATAGGAAGAGGGTTTGGGTTTCAGAAGGTTTCTGTGCATTGAAACATGGGGTAGTAGGATGTGTGCTGCTTTTTTTTTTTTTTTTTTTTTTTTGCATATTAAAGTTCACTTTCTACAGTTTTGAACATTTGTTAACTGTTAATCAGCTGTTCTTTTTAATAGTCACCATGTTTTTGGATCTCTACACTCTAAAATATGCTGGGTTATTTTTGTTAACCCAGCATATTTTTGCCATTTCTTTAATGGTCAATGTAACATTAAAGGGTTAGTTCACCCAAAAATGAAAGATTCTGTCAGTAATTACTCTCCCTCATGTTGTTCCAACCCCGTCAGACTTTCGTTCATCTTCAGAACACAAATGAAGATATTTTTGATTAAATCTGAGAGCTGTCTCACTCCTCCATAGGCTTCTCTGTTATTGAAACTTGCCAGCCCAGAAAGTTTCGTTAAAATAGGCCAAGTGACTACAGTGGCTCAACCTTAAGTTTATCAAGCGACGAGAATACTTTTTGTGCGCAAAAAAAAAAAAAAAATTAAATAACGACTTTATTCAACTACAACTGATGTACTCAACGGCTAGAGAATACCCATAATGCACTGTGAGGGTCGTGTCGAATGAATTCTCACGTCTGACCAGAAGATGGCGCCACTGAATCATCCATCCATCCATTTTACAAACCGCTGGTCCAATGTGGGTACAGCGTAATATCATACAGGTATAAATGCCTTTGTAATTGATTATTAAATTGTTCAATTAAGCTTTGTACAGTTTTCATGATAGAGTTCAATATAAATCTTGTCATTACTACTGGAGCTGCCAGTTTGCTAAGTTTCAAATGATTATTAAACATTTCAAATGATTTCTAAACATTTTAATGATTATTAAACGTTTCAAATGATTATTAAACAGCAAGATCAAACTATGCAAAAGGCAGCCCTTCCGGTGCACTCAGTTCACTCACTCGTTTTCATTCACTCCTTCAACTGGACTATATTAGTGGACTAATGTAGGGAATAGTGAATGAGGGTAAAGGGGGCGATTTCAAACACAGCCCCAATGTTTTGTTTACTAAGTGCATTAGTAGATGTGTTCGACTTAAAGTGGAGCTGCGCAGACCAAAGTACAGCGTTTTTAAACGAATCGTTGAATAAATGAACATATCAATGACTCATAAAGACTGTCAAACACTGTAACTTGCAGACAGAGTCAGCATTGCAGGTTCATTGTCATTACTCTGTTTCAGTTGACACCAGACATTGTGAAAAACAAGTATACAAGTTCTAAATGAAACTGCATGTTAAAGAAAGAAAATAAAGCACTATGCTGTTTTTGAGTGGACTGGGAAGCAAGCAGATGGTTAAATATGTATTTTGGGCTCACAGAAGATGTGTTTTTTTGTAGGTCTTATGCGGTCAGCTTCATTCCCTTTATCCAGTGGCCATCATTCTCTTTCTTACATGCACACAATCCTCTTATTATATAATATTAATTTCTCAGTGCTGTCCATCACCGCGTGCCAGGCTTTGATTAATAGCTAATGATATTTCCTGAATTTTCTTCAGGAAATGTGAAAATCTAGTTTGCCGTCTCTTGACTTAAATGACGGATATGAAATCTAATTTTTGAAGATGAAGCGCTTTTATATTCATTCGGTCTCAGTTAACCAATGTAATCAAGGAAATATGAAATCCATGCCTCAGCTGAAATGCAAAAGGAATTGAAAGTATAGATCAAAATTGGGATTACTGCATTGCGCTCCCGTTCCAAATCAAGAAACCATCAAATCAGAGCCAATATTCCATTGAAAAGTTTTTTGTCTCTCTCTGTCAGACAGCAGGCGTCAGTCAATGTTTCTTCCCTCATCACTGCGTCTCGTTATAGCTCGCAGATTTCCCACGGAAAACGAATTAATGCACTAATATGGCAACAATCTGCGCTAATAGTCCTCGCTGCGTCTCCTGTTTACATGTGCTTAGCATAGACAAACACGTTTTTAATCTAATTGAACTGCTCCATTAGATCAGAGAACAACCGGCGCTCTCCATGATGACCTTATAGGCGATGTCAAACAAGCCAGCAGTGCCAAGTTGAAGTATAATACTAGTTGACTTGAGTGCTGATAGCCTGTATAGGAAAGAAACAACACACAAGACCTTTATATGCTTAACATCATCATTTAGGGCTACAGCAATAACACCATCATTTACAGCATTAACACCATCATTTACAACATTAACACCATCATTTACAACATTAACACCATCATTAACAGCATTAACACCATCATTTACAGCATTAACACCATAATTTACAACATTAACACCATCATTAACAGCATTAACACCATCATTTACAGCATTAACACCATAATTTACAACATTAACACCATCATTAACAGCATTAACACCATAATTTACAGCATTAACACCATAATTTACAACATTAACACCATCAGTAACACCATCATTTGCAGCATTAACACCATCATTTACAGCATTAACACCATCATTTACAACATTAGCACCATCATTTACAGCATTAACACCATCATTTGCAACATTAACACCATCATTAACACCATCATTTGCAGCATTAACACCATCATTTACAGCATTAACACCATCATTTACAACATTAACACCATCATTAACACCATCATTTACAGCATTAACACCATCATTTACAGCATTAACACCATCATTTACAACATTAACACCATCATTTGCAGCATTAACACCATCATTAACACCATCATTTACAGCATTAACACCATCATTTACAGCATTAACACCATCATTTACAGCATTAACACCATCATTTGCAACATTAACACCATCATTTACAGCATTAACACCATCATTAACACCATCATTTACAGCATTAACACCATCATTTACAACATTAACACCATCATTTACAGCATTAACACCATCATTAACACCATCATTTACAGCATTAACACCATCATTTACAGCATTAACACTATCATTTACAGCATTAACACTATCATTTACAACATTAACACCATCGTTTACAGCATTAACACCATCATTTACAACATTAACATCATCATTTACAGAATTAACACTATCATTTACAGCATTAACACCATAATTTACAACATTAACACCATCATTTACAGAATTAACACCATCATTTGCAACATTAACACTATAATTTACAACATTAACACCATCATTTACAGCATTAACACCATCATTTACAGCATTAAAACCATCATTTACAGAATTAACACCATCATTTAAAACATTAACACTATCATTTACAACATTAACACCATCATTTACAGAATTAACACCATCATTTAAAACATTAACACTATCATTTACAACATTAACACCATCATTTACAGCATTAAAACCATCATTTACAGCATTAACACCACCATTTACAACATTAACACCATAATTTACTGGCAGCATAATGATTGCCAGAATAAGAATAACTGCCAGAATAATTCTGTAATAAAATACAGTAATAATGTAAACAAACAATGTAGAAAAAGTACTTAAAAATAGGGAACAATGTACTGTATAAATATGAAGGATCTCTCTGTATTTTATTTTTTAAACAGGTGTTTACCTGTATTTTGAATTGCGCATTGCATTGTGTTGTGTTTATGGTTAACGAAAATTTCCGTAAAATTACAGGGCACAGTTGATTGGTTCCTGCTGTATCAGTAGCCAATGAGTTTGTGTGCTCAACCTTCAGCATTTTCTGTAGCAGTTGCAGCGCACTTTCAGAAACCCTCCACCTTCCCCAGCTCCACCTGCTACGGGCAATTCATGTATGCTATATTGTACAGCAGCAGCGTGTCTTAGCAGCGTGTTGTGTGTGTATTGGCAGTAGCAAGTCGCGTTTTTGCTCATCAGCAGCAGAAATAACAGCAGCAGCGTAGCTGTTTTAGTCTTTTTACTTCCAAAAATTTTATATTTAACAGTAATTTAATTTTCCCCATATGTGACCCTGGATCACAAAACCAGTTACAAGTAGCACGGTTATATTACACTGAACAAAATTATAAACGCAACACTTTTGTTTTTGCCCCCATTTTTCATGAGTACAGTAAAACCCAATACAGTAAATCTGCACATTTTAGAGTGGCCTTTTATTGTGGCCAGCCTAAGGCACACCTGTGCAATAATCATGCTGTCTAATCAGCATCTTGATATGCCACACCTGTGAGGTGGATGGATTATCTCAGCAAAGGAGAAGTGCTCACTAACACAGATTTGTGAACAATATTTGAGAGAAATAGGCCTTTTGTGTACATAGAAAAAGTCTTAGATCTTTGAGTTCAGCTCATGAAAAATGTGGGCAAAAATAAAAGTGTTGTGTTTATAATTTTGTTCAGTGTATATTAAGTAAAGATCATTTTCCATGAAGATGTTTTGTAAATTTCCTACCGTAAACATATAAAACATTTATTTTTGTGAGTGAATGCAGCACAATCTCGAACATAAATGGACAACTTTAAAGGCGATTTTCTCAATGTTTCTGTTTTTCTGCACCCTCAGATTCTAGATTTTCAAATAGTTGTATCCCGGCCAAATATTGTCATATCCTAACAAACCATACATCAATGAAGAGCTTATTTATTCATCTTTCAGATGATGTATAAATCTCAATTTAAAGAAATTGACCCATGTGACTGGTTTTGAGGTCCAGGGTCACATATAGTACGGGAGCTTACTGTTTACCAACTAATAGGTTTTTACTGTCAAATTTTTACCGTTTTTTTTACCGAATAATTTGTTACAGTCATAAGAAATCAGCACTTTATCTCTCACTAGAATAGCTACATTTTGCTGTAAGATTAGAGTTCGCCTCACAGTGTCTCACACTCATGCATGAAGCTTACGTCACGTGTGGTGTGTTGGAGGACGCTGAGGGTGTGTGACCATTGCCAAACAGATCTCATCATCACGCTGATCCCCCGCCAGTAAACACTCTCACTGTCTCCAAGAGAAACTCGTAATTCCTCCAGCTAATCTCAGGTCTGGATGCAGTCGTGTTCCTGACACTCGAGTCCCTGCAGGGACGGACACTCCCATCTTTTCCCTCCATTTTTAAGAGGATTAGATGACACTTTAAACGCTGCTTTTTTTGCTTTATCAGTGAGAATAAACACCCGATTGAGTAAAACAATGTTTATTTGGCTTATTAGTGGTGCCACTATTGCTCATACTTCAGTGCTTATTTTGTGCTACAGACATGAATTATTCCTCAAACATGCAGCATCGGCCAACATGCATGATGCATCATTCACAATAAAGCCTGAAATTTGTGTTAATAAAATTAATATACAGTAGATTTCTGGAAGCCCATTTCCACCACAT
>NC_137144.1:27229108-27264108 GCF_949319135.1 Squalius cephalus
GTTTATGCTCAAACAGCAACATTACACACTAACTAAAGTTAGAAAAGTCTAATCATAATCAACCACCCCTTTAAACATCCGAGTTTAGTGCAACTGATCAACTCTCTTTTCTCGGAGCAGTGTGTTTAGAAAAATCTAATCAGCTGTATTGTTCATTCGAAAGTATTTCATTCACTGGATTATACAAACACAGAAAAACAGATTTAACATTCATTAAATGTGAGTATAGCTCAAATCAGTCACGCGAGCAGCGCTGAATGAGTGTGACGGATCTGAGACGGTTCTGCAGGATTCAGATGTTATAATAACATGAGCTGTGTGAAATATTGCAGTACGTCAGCATGTCCTGGTCTGATTCCTCCAGCGTCCGAGTCTAATCCTGATCATTCCTGATCTCTGCAGGAATCAGACGACACTGAGGTGATCTCTCAGAAACAACACAAACAAAACCTCTGAAGAAGATAAATACAGCTGAATCCCAATGTCTTTGTTGAATAAAATCAGATAAAAAAAAAAAATCAAAACATTTTTGAATTTTTTTAAATCAGATAAAAAAACAAAAACAACTTAAGCTTAAAAAGCCTTGGCAACTAACCTAAATTAGTTTAAAAAATTACAAAAGCACACACAATTACAGTATATAAATAAAATACTAAAATAACACTGGAATGTGATTTCATGTTCTTTTAATTTTGATATGGGCCTTTAAAAGTAGATTAAACCTAAAATAATAATTAAAAACGATGTACAGTAATAGCCCATTTGTTGGAACGTATTTGGCTACAATAGCTGACTTTATACGTTTATAACAGTTAAAGCTCCAATATGTAAAAAAATGTCACCACAAGAGGGCGCAGTTTCCAACTATAACAAAGGCGAAGCTTGATGACGCTATGAAGGAGGTGACGATGGGAGATGTCGTTGTTTTCACCATCTAGCGATGTATCTAAATGGAATTAATGAATCATGATCACGGATGAGGTAATTTATTCGTTTTTGTATTACCTGTATGTCTGATCGTATTATTTTATGTCATCATAATTAATGAACTGCAAGGAACGTGAAATGTTATGCTATATTATCCCGTTACAACTTACAGCTATTTGTCAAATGATTTGTTGGGTTAATGTGCAGTTTTACGTGTTATGGTTAATGCCGTGTTGTTTAACGTGTTCAAACCAATCGTTCTAAAAGTAAATTTGAACGAACATTTGCAAGTAATGACTAAATATATTTTTTTTAACCACATATCCGATTGCATTTAATTGTACTGCCATAATCTCGGTCACCACACGTGATAAAAAGCCTTACCGAAGTACAAAGAGCAATATAACTTACTTGTACAATAAAAAAAAAATTGATTTGCTTACCTGTCTATCAATACACTCGCGAGAGAGTCTCTGTCAAGTCCAAGATTGTCGCGCAGCTCTCTCCATCTCCAAAACGCCTGGCCGATATTTATCCAGGTTTTATTCCTTCGTTTGTCACACAGTCTGCGTGTATCCGAATATGGACGCTTTCGTTTTGTTGGCACTTCAATACTCGCCAAAGAGTAATCGTGATCCATAACAGCTATAACCATACAGTCTATGGCTATAACGCTATAACCACCACTTCCGAATTTGATCATGTGATATTCCGGTGTGGTGGAATATCACATGGTCCACACCGGAAAGGATAGTGCGGACATTGCGTCACTGAGACGCGACATTTCTTTTCCGGGACGGACAGTTATTTAAAATCGGAATTTCTCTGAAATAAAAAATCTTTGGAGACTTTTGAGATATTGTAAGTACACAACTGGAGGAAATATATCACACTGTGCAAGTTATTTTCGGAAATTTTATTACAAAATTATTACATATTGGAGCTTTAACTAACCACATAAATAAGTACTTCCAGTGACATTAATAGAACGCTCATTCAAAGTTATCTGGTCTTTAATGCTATTAAAACTTTTGCACAAAAACATAATTCTTGAAAGGTTTTATTCTGGAATATTTCAGTTGGACATTAGTCTGACATTTCCGAATGTTACGACTTGTTTCAGAACATTCCGAGAATGTAACAAAAGTAACATTCCAGGAACGTTTGAAGAATGATACAATGGAATGTCAAAACAAAACAAAACAAAAAAAACGTTTTTAGAAAACTGTGGTGTTCAGAATGTTCAGAGTTTTAAGGACTTGCATTACATACATTAGCAAAATGTTTTTAGAACATTTGTTCTTAGCAAGAGAAGCTGATAGACATTCATAAAGTCAGCTATCATGACATTTATAGTGAGAAACATCTTGTAATGAAGGTTTATGCTTTCAGTCTTGAGTCGTTTTCTGGATTCTGGACATTCATTTCAAAACAAGTGCATGCAACAAACAACAGACCTTCTTACACTGTCCGAATATTCATTAACTCATTGCAACACTGCATTGTGATTTGCTCTCTCCCTTGCCTATATCTGCATTCTGAATCATAACTAAATATAATAACTAAAATAATTTCTGACGCCTGTCTGCTGGCTCAGAAAGGCTTGTTTTGAATGCGCATTCATTTGATTTTGACACACACAACCCAGCAGATTTGAACTGCACTTGAAATGTTTCTAATTTGTTTTTGTGTTTCAGTGTCGTCGCCCTTGTTGAACTCTGGCGTGTTTGAGATGTTTGTCTGGTCTCTCTAAGGTCCCATAGTCACGTCAACACCATCAAACATCACATTAGTCTGATTAATGCGCTGTTTAATTACACAATACATTTGGACAAGCTTTTAGAAAGTGCAGTGCTGTATTGTCTGTGTGTTTTTCAGCAGAATGCATGAATTATATTTCATGCGCTGCAGTTTTTATATCATCAGAACAGCTTATGGGTGCAGTTTTTATTCGCCACATGAAGTTATGAACAGATTTGACCGAGTTGCGAAAACATGAGTCAGGACTTGCTGACACAAGGATGCTAAAGTCACAATCGCCTCTATTTTCACTTCAAATATGATCCCTGGTGTCAAAAATGTGATTTTTTTCACTAGGAAGAATGTTGTCACATCAGAAATGAGCTGTTTTTTTTTATGTTACTTTTTACTGAAAATGATATAATTCAATAAAACACATAAAAATGTAATGTATGTCATATGACATAGCTATGCATGAATACACTCTAGATGTGTATATAGTGAACATATCCACATTTTCATTCAAACAATTAAATAAAGCATTAATTAAATAATTATATTTTATTTACTGACAACAATGAGAAATATTAATAAATTAGTAAAAGAATGAATGAAACTCACCATCACACAATAAACAAATGCATATACAAGTCAGCACATGAAACAAAGCTTTATTCAAACTACAATCATGTATGTAGGCTACAGGCGCTGAACCCCACATCCTTCTGCCATCTCACACAGTGGTTACCATTCTGCATCTTTATTCTGATGACCGCCAGAGGTGAGCCGTGCCTTCGTGCCGGAGGTTGTTGCGTGATGTGTTGTGCTTCACAATCCAAGGCAATAAGGGCAGGTGGAGTGATGGAGGGTCTCGTAAGGGCAGGTGGAGTGATGGAGGGTCTCGTAAGGGCAGGTGGAGTGATGGAGGGTCTCGTGAGGACAGGTGGAGTGATGGAGGGTCTCGTAAGGGCAGGTGGAGTGATGGAGGGTCTCGTAAGGGCAGGTGGAGAGATGGAGGGTCTCGTAAGGGCAGGTGGAGTGATGGAGGGTCTCGTGAGGGCAGGTGGAGTGATGGAGGGTCTCGTAAGGGCAGGTGGAGTGATGGAGGGTCTCGTAAGGGCAGGTGGAGTGATGGAGGGTCTCGTAAGGGCAGGTGGAGAGATGGAGGGTCTCGTAAGGGCAGGTGGAGTGATGGAGGGTCTCGTGAGGGCCGGTGGAGAGATGGAGGGTCTCGTAAGGGCCAGTGGAGATGGAGGGTCTCGTAAGGGCCGGTGGAGTGATGGAGGGTCTCGTAAGGGCAGGTGGAGTGATGGAGGGTCTCGTAAGGGCAGGTGGAGTGATGGAGGGTCTCGTAAGGGCCGGTGGAGTGATGGAGGGTCTCGTAAGGGCAGGTGTAGTGATGGAGGGTCTCGTGAGGGCCGGTGGAGTGATGGAGGGTCTCGTGAGGGCCGATGGAGTGATGGAGGGTCTCGTGAGGGCCGGTGGAGTGATGGAGGGTCTCGTAAGGGCAGGTGGAGTGATGGAGGGTCTCGTAAGGGCAGGTGGAGTGATGGAGGGTCTCGTAAGGGCAGGTGGAGAGATGGAGGGTCTCGTAAGGGCCGGTGGAGTGAGAGGGTCTCGTAAGGGCAGGTGGAGTGATGGAGGGTCTCGTAAGGGCCGGTGGAGTGATGGAGGGTCTCGTAAGGGCAGGTGGAGCGATGGAGGGTCTCGTAAGGGCAGGTGGAGCGATGGAGGGTCTCGTAAGGGCAGGTGGAGCGATGGAGGGTCTCGTAAGGGCCGGTGGAGCGATGGAGGGTCTCGTAAGGGCAGGTGGAGCGATGGAGGGTCTCGTAAGGGCAGGTGGAGAGATGGAGGGTCTCGTAAGGGCAGGTGGAGTGATGGAGGGTCTCGTAAGGGCAGGTGGAGAGATGGAGGGTCTCGTAAGGGCCGGTGGAGTGAGAGGGTCTCGTAAGGGCAGGTGGAGTGATGGAGGGTCTCGTAAGGGCCGGTGGAGCGATGGAGGGTCTCGTAAGGGCAGGTGGAGCGATGGAGGGTCTCGTAAGGGCAGGTGGAGCGATGGAGGGTCTCGTAAGGGCAGGTGGAGAGATGGAGGGTCTCGTAAGGGCCGGTGGAGTGAGAGGGTCTCGTAAGGGCAGGTGGAGTGATGGAGGGTCTCGTAAGGGCCGGTGGAGCGATGGAGGGTCTCGTAAGGGCAGGTGGAGCGATGGAGGGTCTCGTAAGGGCAGGTGGAGCGATGGAGGGTCTCGTAAGGGCAGGTGGAGCGATGGAGGGTCTCGTAAGGGCCGGTGGAGTGATGGAGGGTCTCGTGAGGGCCGGTGGAGTGATGGAGGGTCTCGTAAGGGCCGGTGGAGTGATGGAGGGTCTCGTAAGGGCAGGTGGAGCGATGGAGGGTCTCGTAAGGGCCGGTGGAGTGATGGAGGGTCTCGTGAGGACAGGTGGAGCGATGGAGGGTCTCGTAAGGGCAGGTGGAGCGATGGAGGGTCTCGTAAGGGCAGGTGGAGTGATGGAGGGTCTCGTGAGGACAGGTGGAGTGATGGAGGGACTCGTAAGGGCCGGTGGAGTGATGGAGGGTCTCGTAAGGGCAGGTGGAGCGATGGAGGGTCTCGTAAGGGCCGGTGGAGTGATGGAGGGTCTCGTGAGGACAGGTGGAGCGATGGAGGGTCTCGTAAGGGCAGGTGGAGCGATGGAGGGTCTCGTAAGGGCAGGTGGAGTGATGGATGGTCTGGTGAGGACAGGTGGAGTGATGGAGGGACTCGTAAGGGCCGGTGGAGTGATGGAGGGTCTCGTAAGGGCAGGTGGAGCGATGGAGGGTCTCGTAAGGGCCGGTGGAGTGATGGAGGGTCTCGTGAGGACAGGTGGAGTGATGGAGGGACTCGTAAGGGCAGGTGGAGTGATGGAGGGTCTCGTAAGGGCAGGTGGAGTGATGGAGGGTCTCGTAAGGGCCGGTGGAGCGATGGAGGGTCTCGTAAGGGCCGGTGGAGTGATGGAGGGTCTCGTAAGGGCCGGTGGAGCGATGGAGGGTCTCGTAAGGGCAGGTGGAGTGATGGAGGGTCTCGTAAGGGCCAGTGGAGTGATGGAGGGTCTCGTAAGGGCAGGTGGAGCGATGGAGGGTCTCGTAAGGGCCAGTGGAGTGATGGAGGGTCTCGTAAGGGCCGGTGGAGTGATGGAGGGTCTCGTAAGGGCCGGTGGAGCGATGGAGGGTCTCGTAAGGGCCGGTGGAGTGATGGAGGGTCTCGTAAGGGCCGGTGGAGCGATGGAGGGTCTCGTAAGGGCCAGTGGAGTGATGGAGGGTCTCATCCATGGCACCATCTCCAGGATTCAGCTCTGGGCTCTTCATCCTCAGTGCTCACACCAGTCTGCTGACATTTCAGATCCTACAAAAATGCACAAACAACACAAAAGCAGTCATTTTAACTGCACAATGTCATTTGATTTCAGTATTATTTAGAAGACAAAAACACTTTTCACAAATGCCGCCATCATCTTCCCTTGCAGGTCCTGCTCCACCACAAAAGCTGTGCGGCAAATGCACAGAAATCAAGAATCAGAAAAATGCTGTAATAGCTCTGTTTGAAATTACAATAATTAAAATAAACTACAACTTAATATTTAAATAGTTGTTGTTATTCATTTCTGTAGTGTCACTCAAAGCCTTTGATGGCAGCATTCAGCTTCATGAGCCACTCTCCACGGGATAAACACACATCTGTTCATCTGTCCCTGTAACATCCAGACAAGATTCACGTTACCTCTGTGATTTATGAACTCAACACTACATTTACATGTTGAGGTTGTTTTAAATTTTTATCCAACATAAATGTTCCTCATTTTATCAACAGTAATGGACAAATAAAATGTACAACTTATGTTTAGTTACTTTATAGATTTGTTCTACATAATAGCACACATTCATCACTCAGATATTTCATGTTGTGATGTGCTCTGCAATACTTACTGAAGATTTTCCTGTCAGATGTAAATAGACATTTAAAATAAGCGTCTTTAAGATGTATATGGTTTATGTAAATCCCCTTTAGAGACGTAACTTACGTGTCCTTACTGGAGCTCCCCTGTAGCTATACATAATAAAACGTGTTTTTACAGCAAAATCACAACTATACTATACTGTGTAACGTCTTTACACCTTCAACAATTCAACAGTTTACTCTACAGTAGTTCAACACATGCGATTTTAACACAAGGAACCGTGTTTACTCACATTTGAAAGCACCCGCGTCGCTGATCTCTGCGATGTTTGATAATGACGTATCCTCTCGCGTGGCCTCCTGGGATAGAAAAGTATCCATCGATTGAGCACTCGAAAATCTGTCCGGAAGCAGTAAGCCATCCGGGAACTTCTCGCCTACTCTTTTATGAATACTGATGTTTCGAACGTACTGCTTCCTTCACGTACTGTTTTCGCCTACTATATAGTAGGAAAGTAGGCATATTCGAACGCACTTAAGTCCGAATCTCGCGATAATTAGTACGTCACCCAGGTAATTCTCGCCTACTCTTTTGGATTCGTACATACTTTTTCGCTCGCCTACTCTTTTTCCCATACTAAATAGTAGGGAAGTATGCGGTTTCGAACGCAGCCCCTGTCTCTCTCTTGAAACCAACACGGAAGTGAATTAAACGGCAATTCATCGACTGGCCACTTGAGGCTGGCTGCAAAAGTGAGTCAAATCTGCATCTCCCCCATGTTAAAATGCCCAACTTTACAGCAGAAAAAAAACATGTTTACAGCCTGGAGCAAAAAGTGGCTTTGGTCTATAGCTAATTTTGCCCTTCATGACAACTGTGAGGGGGGTGAATTTTTTAATAACTCATTCGTTTAAATTATATTAAGCCTTAAATTTCTGCATAATTAAGGGTTCAAAATCAACCGCCAATATTTTCCATCCATAGGCAACTTGATTGCGTCGAGCTAGGTGGGCGTGGTTTCAGCACCAGGCTCCTCAGCTCCACCCACGTACCGCCTCTTTGCCCATTTTCGTTTATCCGGGAGTGACGCGCTGCCAAGATGGCGACGGTCGGCCACGCCCACTTTAGGCTTCAAAAACGGTCTTCAGAAACCTACGGGTGACGTCACTGACACTATATTTTATTACAGTCTATGGTTTTTTCATGCGGCTGGCGTATTTTTCCAATTGTTTTCAATGGGAGCGCTGTGTTTTTTAAACGCCATGCCCATGAGCGTAACAAGGTGCTGAGCGTTTTTTTCACGCTGAGCGCCCGGTGTTTTTTATTGGTCGCCGAGAGTTGCCGAGAGTTTAAGAATGTTCAACTTTGGGTAAAACCATAGACTGTAAAAAAATATAGACGTAGTGTCCGTGACGTCACCCGTAGGTTTCTAAAGACCGTTTTTGAAGCCTAAAGTGGGTGTGGCCGACCGTCGCCATCTTGGGAGCGAGTCACTCCCGAATTTATTTATTTTTACAGTCAGACAATTAGCTGAGGTAATGTGACGGCTAACAGACAGCAGACAAACGACTAATGATGACTAATGACCACAGCAGCGGGAATCCACCTGTCACTCAAAAGTGGACACACCCTTAATTATGCAGAAATTTAAGGCTTAATATAATTTAAACGGGTGAGTTATAAAAAAATTCACCCCCCTCACAGTTGTCATGAAGGGCAAAATTAGCTGTATAGACCAAAGCCACTTTTTGCTCCAGGCTGTAAACATGTTTTTTTCTGCTGTAAAGTTGGGCATTTTAACATGGGGGAGATGCAGATTTGACTCACTTTTGCAGCCAGCCTCAAGTGGCCAGTCGATGAATTGCCATTTAATTCACTTCCGTGTTGGTTTCAAGAGAGAGACAGGGAGGTTGCCGATTGGGTAAAACGCAGCGCTCATCACTGTCACTTTTTACCCAGCCGTCCAATCACAGTGGAGGAGGGGCGGGACTAATACCACACCGACCAACCGCCACATTCTGCTTGCACAACGTCAACAGATGACAACAACAAGCATTATAACGGAACAAAATCATTTAAAACAAGAGCCAGAGAAAATACGGTACATTGTATTGACATTTTAATATAGAATCAACACAAAATACATGTGAAATGAGATACTAGTAACACTTTCACGGATTATATCAAGCAAAGTGTCTCAACTGAAAAAATGCAGCGCTGCCAAAATGCTCTCAAGCGCTCATAGCTAGGCGTTCTCATCTGGCTAAAAACACTTTGGTGGACACACGGCCTAATTCTCTCCGGCAGCATTAGAGCACTAATGAGGTTGCATCCAACTTGTAAAGTCAGAATTTTAAGTGCTGTTAAATAAACATGCGCTTTAACACGTGAAACGGGCCTAAGTGAAAACAGCATCCATTTATTTCCGACAAAATTCACTTGAGCGCACTTCACTTCATAATTACCAACTTCCCCAGAGGAAGTCTTGTGGAGAAACCAAGCTAAAGCATCTTTAAAGTTGAATCTTTCCTTTTTCTCGGTTTGTTAAATCTCAGTCTTTTCTCCCCTGCGGCCCAGACGCTTCATCAAAACGCTGACAGCTGCTTTCACTATTTGATGGTTTGTTTCCAGTCAGACATCTGCGATGCTCAAGACGTCCAAATAGCTTTTTAAATGGCAGCAAATGCATTTCTGTGTAATAGTTTAAACCCTCTTTGTCTCCAAAAAATGTGCTAGTTATTGAATTTACATGCACATAAATGTAACATTTATTTACTGCTCTCCTCAAGAAAATATGTGAACCTGTCGACATTAAATAATTAAATAATGATCTGTTTTTGCATGTTTTGCACTTTTACAAGGCTGATTTTCTCTTTACAAAAAACTCCTCGTCTTGCGTAATTCCCTCGTCCAGCCTTAATGAAATATGAAGGAAGCTTGTTTGCATGTTTATACACTGAAAAAAAAGAAAAGAATGTTATTCCTCAGTATTTCTGTTTTCCAGCACAACTATCTAAACATTCTCAAATCAAGATACATTTACTGGAGACGCAAAATGAGTGAAGTGATATTTGATAAATAATATCACAGACATTCAGAGTTTTTTTTTTTTTTTTTTTTACCTGAAAAACAAAATTCAGGATTAAAATCACACTTTCATCCTGCCATTAGCTGTTAGCTTTATCAAGCCAACTAAATAATTGATTAAAACAACAATACATTTATCCCCTAAAAAAGTAGCCTATGCAAATGCAGATGAGGTGCTTTCAAATGTCTGTCATTAAACACGCATTAATATTCATGTTGCTAGACATAAACACTAGCTAATGTTAACTAACCTGCAATGCAAAATTCTCTTCAAACCGTTGATCTGGAAGAGAAAATGAACTGTAGAAGACAGCTAATGCTAATTCCTGCTATAGCACCCCTTGTGGTCGCACTGAGAATGCAACATCCAGTCTGACATATTTCTGAGCACAAATATGCATCAAAAAGCTATTCACTATGAACAAGCACCTGTATGTTTTAGGACTCCTGTTCAGTCTCAGATAAACGTTCTGTGGTTTCTCTATACGATCCTCCAGTGAGTTTTTCGAGGTCAAACGCTTTGATTTCAACATCCACGTGTCTGATAGCAGGCCATGAAAGAAACGACATCGATCCACAAATTGCATGTTCACAGGGAGCCTTAATCTCACCTTGGGCCGCTGTTTTCTCATCAGACTCTCAGGTGTGTTTACGTCCCGGCCAAAACACACAGAAACACATTTTTTTAGATTCAGAGCCTGAAGTGAGCGTCCGCTGTTAGCATTTGATCACGTGTAATGCCTGGGAATATTTATAAAGCTAAAGAAGAAGAAATGCATGTTTGTTCACAGAGAAACGTGAGCCGCACACATCTATATAGTAAAGCCTAACATACAGAAGTCCTTTAAAACTGATTGTACGATGTGTTTGATAAAAACCAAACCAAACTGTGGGGTATAAACACTCTTTTTAATGCCCAACTGTATGATGGACATCCTCTGGTAAACAGCATTAACATTGAATTTATGATGACAACTTGGGTTAATCTGAATATATATGAGATGTTTCATATCATATCTCTTCATTAAAGGGGTGGTTGATTATGATTTCACTTTTCTAACTTTAGTTAGTGTGTAATGTTGCTGTTTGAGCATAAACAACATCTGCAAAGTTACGACGCTCAAAGTTCAAAGCAAAGGGAGATATTTTCTTTTACAGAAATCGTTTTTTAAGGACTACAACAAATGGCAGGTAGAGACTACAATGAGCTTCATCACGTAAAATTTAAATAAACCCCGCCCCCTGGAACACGATTTATAGATCACGCACACACACACACACACATAAGCTCTTGAAGCTCCGCCCCCTGTGCCGGGAGCAGCAGCTCATTTGCATTTTAAAGGACACACACAAAACGACACGTTTTTGCTCACCCTCAAAAAGTGACAATTTTAACATGCTATATAAAAATAATGTGGAGTTAAAACTTCACAAACACTCTCTGGGGACATCAGAGACTAATTTTACGTCATGTGAAAAGGGCATTATACCACCCCTTTAAACAGATTTCTATTGTCAAGATATTCATCTGATTCTGAGCCGCGTGTTGGTTTTCTATATCAGTGAAGCTTCAGTAAAATGATCAACGAATTGGTTAAAATACAGCCCTGAAATGCATTGAGTTTCAGAATGTGGGTTTTAGCTAAAAAGCTGAAAAGCAAATGTCCCTGATGAGAGTTTCTGCTGGAGTCGTGAAGTTACTTGAGGTGAAGAGTCTAAGACATCTGGATTTTTGAACTTTGACGATTCAATTCTGTGCTCTTACGAAAACAGTTCACCAAAGAAATGAACAAGCTGTCATAATTTATTCACCCTCATGTCAAACCAAACCCATATTATTTTTCTCTCTGCTGCGAAACAGGAAATTAGATGTCAAGCAGAACATGATATTGCGCACATTAGGAAAGATAATGGTGATTTATACTGTTAAGAGCAAAAACACAGCATGACAGTAGTTCATGTTTTGACTTGTGCAATATATTCCAAGTTATGTGAACTTAGTTTTTGTTGAGAAACAGACATTAAGAATGTTTTTTGTACTGGAAAACAAGACAAAAATACTTAAAGTCCCCCTGTAGTCAATAATTCTATCCTTAAAACTCATATTTAATCACCAAAATGACATATTTAAAAGTTTTTTGCTTGAAAAAAAAATGTCTTCGTGCCTTAAAATATCTTGACTGTAACTCGACACCCTTGCCTCATTTAGTATACGCCGCTCTATGAATATGCAAATGAGCCCCGCCTCCACTCACTCACTCAGCTCAGAGATCCACTGGTTGACGATCACACGTTGATCTGATTGGTTACAAGGTAGTTTGTGACGTCAGAAACACCAGCGATTTCAAACTGTCTTTGGTTCACTGCCATTTTAAGAAGAAAATACTCAGCAATGGTGTCGACTTATGAATTTGATTAATGATTAATGATGAAATGATTAATAAAACGTATCGGCTAGATATTAATTATTAATACAAGGTGGTTGCAGCATTTAATCCTGTGGATTAAACAGGATCTAAGTGCAGCCGCTTTATTCAAAAACAAACTCAAAACTTCGCAAAGCAGAATCTCAGGAATACGAACAGAACAACCAACTAAATGCAACATAGATCTGACCAAGAACTGAATGAAACACAAACACATAAACAGCAAACAGAGGAACCAATGAGACTAATGAGACACACCTAAACATTAAACTCAAATCAAATCAGTAACCATGGAAACAAACAGTCGGAGAAAGACAGAACTGAACTAATCAACAGATTAACCAAACACAGACAAGAACAGAAATCAAAACAATCTGACAATGTGACAAGTTAAAACATCTAGAGAAGACATTTTAATTGAAATATACACAACACGGCTAAAATTAGAAAAATGGCAAATAGATAGGTGTACATAGCCTATAGGTGTTCAAGGTAATGAAATTGCTGATATATTAGCAAAAAAAGCATTAAATCATGATGACACCATAGAGATTTCCCCTCGAAAAGAATGAAGGTAAAAATTATTAATTACGAGCAACATTAATAAACACTGGCAAAAGATATAGGATTCAGATAGTAAAGGAAGAGAATATTACAGATACTAAAAACAATTAAAGTTAGAGCATATAATAGTATAAATAGAAGAGAAGAAATCATTTTATACAAGACTACGGTTAGGACATAGAAGACTTAATAATACATTATATTTAATGAATAAAGTAGATAGATGTCAGATGTGCAAATGCAAATAAAATGTATTCAACAACTTCGGGGGCGCGGCACGGCTGCTGACCCAGTGCTTCTCCGTTCGTTTGTTTGTTTCGTGAATTTTCGGCTTAATCGTGTGTTAAAGGAGAACTCCGGTCAATTTTAACATTGAGCTCATTTTTTTGTAAATTTGGAGTGCTGTCAATACAGAGAACAACGACAAAAATCGGACAAAAAATACAAATGCACAGGTCATGTGAGTGATTCCTTCGGAGTGAACACGGGTCAATCTGACTGCAGTAGATGTGAAAGATATGAATAAAAATGATATTTATTTCAGCCATCGCACATACCTGTATTTACATCCTGTTTTCGGTCAAAGTCCACAGTAATCGATTGTCGAGTTCACGCGCATTGGTTTAGTACCTATGATCATGCGCCCGAACTCGACAATCGACTCCGAAGGAATCACTCACATGACCTGTGCACTTGTAATGACACATCAAGGATGTTAAGAGGCTAAAAGCAGGTTTAAAACTTGCCCCATTGAAGTCAACAGGGTGCAAATTTTAAAAAGAGGATAACTCGGTGTAGGCAACACCGATTTTTGTCGTTGTTCTCTGTACTGACAGCACTCCAAATGTACAAAAAAATTAGCTCAATGTTAAAATTGACCGGAGTTCTCCTTTAACTTATGTTTTGTTAATGTCCTTGAGTCAATCAACATGGAAATGGATTACTTGTGCGCAGTGGCGATTTTATTTATTCTATATGCTGTCATAAGAGAGAACTTTGCCCTAGCCGGGAACAATGAGGGAAGTGAACACCAGATACGAACGTCGCCAGTGATTACATATTCGAGGGATTTTCTTCTTGCCTTACGGAGTGAAGCTGTGCCTGTGGACTTAAGTCATGTATCATCAACCCCTCATGGAAAAGCCCAGGGCAGGAAAAGGAAGAAAAGAGGCTCGAGGGGGGGCGTTCGTAACAGGTTGAGAAGGCGAGGAAACAGACACCAACGTCAAACGTCAGATCATTAAATAATAAACTGGATGAGATCACAACACGCCTCCGGTTTGATGAGGATTTTAGGAGGAGTAATTTGCTTTGTTTCACAGAGACGTGGCTTCACGAGGACAGCACATGCATTGACATGGAGGGATTTACAGTTATAAGAGCAGATCGTGATAAGGTGTCATCTCAAAAATCCATCGGGGGAGGACTCTGCATGTTTATTGACAGCGCTTGGGCCTCACAATTTAAAGTGCTCAAGGGAGTGTGCACTAGAGACTATGAACTGCTGTCTGTATCTATCAGGCCGTTTTACCTTCCGCGGGAGTTCGGGCAAATCACCATCATCCTTGTCGATGTTCCAGGGCCTAATAATAAAGAAGCTGCGGAAATGATAACTGACAGCTTCAATGCTGCTCTCTCCCGATCGGCAGATCAGCCGGTTTTTATTTTGGGGGATTTCAACACATGTCAGCTGTCACCTCATCTACCCACTCTGCAGCAGTATGTCACCACGCCCACTCGCTCCACTCGCATACTGGACCAATGCTTCGGTAACATCCCAGATGCATATAAAGCAGTGAGTCGTCCTCCTCTTGGTAAGTCAGATCATAACGTCATTCATCTCCTTCCAACATACAGACAGAAAGTCAGGCGTGAAAAACCACTCCTGAAAACTGTACGTCAATGGACTGAGGATGGGGAGGAGGAGCTCAGAGATTGTTTTGACTCTACGGATTGGCGCATGTTTTTTGACACATGCTCTGATTATCACGTATTGACAGACGCAATCACATGCTATATTAAGTTTTGTGAAGAAACTGTTATCACCTCTAAGATAGTTCAGGTGTTTAGTAATAACAAGCCATGGGTCTCAAAGGATCTTAAAACGTGTCTGAATGAGAAAAGGGCTGCATTTTTGAGAAGAGAAAATGATGTAGTAAAGGAGAAAGAGAAGGAATTTAAGCGTAAGGTTTTTACAGCAAAAATAGATTTTAAGAATAAGGTTGAACAAAGATTCTGTACAGGCAATGCAAAACAAGCATGGGAGGGATTAAACACAATAATGGGTAGGGAAGGAAAAAAACAAAGTGTAAACGTGGCAGATTGTGGTAAATTTGTTAATGATTTAAACATTCTATGGAAGATATGATGTGAGAGACTCAAAAATAGGCTGTAGTATTACCTGTGATCAGATTGGTAGCTATGAACATATACAGCTTTCTGAAGAAGAAGTAGTTATGTGTCTCTCTAAAATTAGACCAAACAAAGCCCCTGGGCCTGATGGCCTCCAAGGAAGGGTGTTAAAGGTATGTTCTCAACAGCTTAAAGAGGTTCTCACTCAGCTGTTTCAAATTTTGCTGAATTGTGGTGTTTTTCCAAATTCATGGAAGAAATCCACAATAATATCTGTGCCTAAAGTCTCTAAGGCTATAGCCCTTGGAGACTTTAGACCAGTGGCACTCACTCCACTCTTAGCCAAGTGTATGGAGAGAGTGGTCAGCACCCATCTTATGTCTTCTGTTGGGAATCAACTTGACCCTCTTCAATTTGCCTATAGGTCACACAGGGGCACAGAGGACGCAACTCTTAGGCTTAATCCCAATTCACCCCTTGCCCCTACCCCTTGGCCCTACCCCTCCGTTTTGCGCGTTCCCGTGAAGGGGTAGGGCTGTCTCGATTCTCTTTTGGTTGGAGGGGTAGGGGGAAGGGGAAGGGCCAGATAGCCCTTGAAACAAAGATTTTTCGGGACCACACTTCAAACGAAGGGGTATGAGAAATGTACCTGCATACACCGGCTACAGAGGCAACATGACTGCCAATAATCATTTTCTTTATGTCACATTCAATCTAGTGTTTACGGTCATGTTCTTCAAAGAAACGGTTGCAAAAAAATCGTTAAAGTTCGTTAACAATATGATGCGTGTAAAAAGCAAAAGTTTGAAGCGAAGTGGACGCGCGAATGAGGCGAATTCGCGTCCACCACGTCGCGCTAAACGCCTCATTCACGCCGCAAGACCTCCAGATGCGCGTAAACGCGTCTTAACATTGAAATCACTCGCACCAGACGCTCTATTCACGTTTGGTGTGAACGCAGCATTAGGCGTCGAAGATATCGTCATCTCCGTTGTTTTCTGCAAACTTCAGAAGAAAAATGCAAAAAAATAGCTGTAACTCACGCAAGACTACAGCTGACGACGGCATCTTGGAAGTTTGTGATAAACATTGGCACATCTACTGTGACGCTAGCGACGATGTATAATGACATGCAACGTAGTAGTGGTGTCCCATTTTAGGAATATTTTCACCCTTACGCCTTGAAACAAGGGGCAAGGGTAAGGGGTAGGCGAAGGGTTAGGGGTAGGCGAAGGGGTATAAAATAGAATTGGGATTGAGCCTTACTCTTGTAAATCAAATAGCTAGACATTTGCAACAACCAAAATCACTTGCTCGGGTTCTTTTTATTGATTTTACTTCTGCTTTTAATACTATGCAAATTGACATTCTTTTAGAACAACTTCATAGGATGAATGTGAATGGTGGGCTCATTCACTGGATTAGAAGTTTCTTAACTGACCGCCCTCAGAGAGTCTTAATGAATGGGGTCTACTCAGATGAGCTTGTTATAAATACTGGAGCACCACAAGGCTGTGTGTTGTCACCTTTGTTGTTTTCAATTTATATAAATGATATGAATGTGCACAGCACCAATGTTAGTTTACTTAAATATGCTGATGACATGGCCTTGGTAGGACTTCTCACAGAAAATAATGGCACATGAGGAAGCTTATTTTAGCCAAGTCACTTTACTGCAGGACTGGTGTCAGACTGTTAAATTGGAAATTAATGTGACTAAAACAAAAGAACTTAGAATACAAACGAAACCAAGAGGGGCCAGTAACATCAACCCTGTTGTACTTAACAGCCGGCCTGTGGAAGTAGTTGAAAATTTTATGTACTTGGGTACAATCATTGATCGCACTTTAAGTTTTAATGTTAACTCAGAGAGTATTTTTAAGAGAGCTAACCAGCGATTGTTTTTAATTAGAAAACTGAGGAGTTTCAGGGTCAGTCAGCATATTCTTGAGATGGCATATAGGGGCCTTGTAGAAAGTATTTTACAGTTTAATATAACAGCTTGGTATGGTAACCTGAATGTGAAAGATAAAAACAAGCTCTCTAAAATTGTTAATACGGCAGGGAAGGTGATTGGCAAGTCACAAAGGCAGCTTGGGATGTATTTGATAAGGCGGTACTCGGGAAGGCCCGACAGATATCAACAGACTCCCTACACCCACTAAACTCAGAGTTTGAATTGCTTCCATCTGGCCGTAGATTCAGTGTCCCAAGGGCGAGCCGGAACATCTATAAGAGATCTTTTATTCCCCATGCCATACAGGAACTTAATCTAAACTGAAATTGTTTTTAAAAATGTGTTTATTGTAGGTCGAAACCTACCTTATTGTAATCAGCTGCGCTGCTTTCCATTTTCTGTTGTTGGATGTTGATGGTGGTAGTATTGTACTCTTAACTGTGTGTATTTTAATGTAAGTTTAAATGTGGTGTCACTGATGTATTTCTGTTCGGAGAAGTCGAAGACAAATTTCCACTAAGGTGGACAATAAAGTCTAATGAATGAATGTATAACATGTTTTAATAAACTAAGAAATTTAGGGAAGATAGGAAGAATCTTAAAGAAAACATTATTGAACTAGGAAGGAAATGGAGCATTAATGGTGTGTTAAGTATAATTCTCAGATAGAAGTTGTTGAGGTTTTTGCTGGAAACTGGTCTTAGTAGAAGAATTTAAAGAAGGATCAATGAAGCCATGATTTTGCACTCCAATATAGCAAGCACATTTTAGCAAGTCTGTAATCCGCCATAAAACTAGAAGAAGTTGACCCGATATTTACTTTTCTTCACTGACACAGATGGAAATGAAAAGACTATCAGTCAAAGCTCAGCTTTAGGAGGGGAAGAGAGAGAAGGCAAGATACGGAGACTGAGAGAGAAAAAGAACGAGTGATGGAGATGAGAAGAAAGCAGGAATTGAACAATAATCTATTGCCAACTGACATGGTTTTAAAGCTATTTCTTCTCCATTTTTTTGGCCTTTAGGCGAGCATTCTCCCCAAACCAGATCAAATCTGTGACCTCAGTGATTATAAAACCCAGCCTTCAGCCCTGGATGGCGTTCAGCTCTTCTGAGCACCTCGGCTCGACAGATGGACCCGAATGAATTCTGTCTTTGATCCTCATTCGCAGACGTTAACCAAACCCTGCGTGATGTTCCTGACGTCTTTGATCTGTTCAGTGCCAGTTTCGCAGGGTTTGCCGGGGCCTTTTCTACGGCTAAGCGTTTTTAAATGCGATGATGCCTCAGTCGGCTCTGAGAAAGCTTCACCGTTAATGACCCGACGGGATTCTTCAACACCGAGAGGAACTGATGGCCTATCCTAAATCACATGTTCCTGGAGTTAATCTCTGACTCGGTGTTTCAGTAATTATGTAAAAACTCCTCTTCCATTCTCGAGGACTCAGTCACAACAGGAGATTTAGAGTTTCTCCTTCAGTTTAATACGAATGCGCCGCTTTCATCTTTCACTCGGGATTCGAGTGCTTGTCGGGAAACAGGCTTTAAGAAACACTCATTGTGGCATTTCTTATTTATTTAGGCTAAAAACACATCTGCGTTCTGGCATAAATACTCTTGCATTGCGCAAGCTGGTGCGGATATATTGTTTTTAGCTGATTTTCTCTCCTCACTTCTACTTCTGTCACTCTCAAGGGTGTTTAGTTTCTTTGAAATCTTAACTAGAGCGACTTTAAAACAGCGGAGACGTTTGGCAGGAGCTCATGAATGATACGAGAGCTGCTTTTTACAGTTCAGGCCAGAACGTTTTATCAGCTTGGCCTCGGCCTCTGTTAAACTCCCACATCTTTAGATGGGAGTCATGAAAACTTTGTCTCATTTGCCAAAGACGTTTGATCAGAGCTGAACTGAAGCGATATGAACCTTCGATCTCGAGGCATATTCGCAGTGAAACAGAACAGACTCTGGTTAATATATGGGCAGATCTTGGGCTTTGTTAACACTTTATAATAAGGTCTCATTAAATAGGATGGTTAATGCATTAACTAACATTAATGAACAGTGAGCAATAGCCTATGTTAATGTTAGTAACATTTCTTGGTTCATGTTTGCTCATGTCCATGTCCACCATCTTAAAGGTTCCTAATTTAGTTTTGGTGTCTCTTACAACAGGTTTACATGCATCCAAGGTCAACCATCGATTGCTTTCGATTCACTGATGGCACAAAAACACACACAGTCTCAAACCTGTAACAGGAAAAATATAAATATATAGTTATGTGTAGTTATATATAGGGCTGAAGGGGGTGGATTGGAATCCACTGCTGCTTCAATGTATATGTAATGAGTGATTATAATCAAGGTATTAATAAATATTTGTCCTTCTAAATATCACATGAGTTGAATGACTTCTCTGAAGATTTTAATTTTGTTATTGAAGTTACCAGTGTGATTACTGAAATGGTCTTTTCATGTATTCTTTAATGTCAGTATTTGATATTTCCAGAAATGAAATAGGGACTTGTTTTGTGTTTGAGAAAGGTCTTCAACATGTTAAAACACATAGGGGTCATTGAAGTCTATAGTTTAAGGGACCATTTCTCAGTTAAATTTTTCTCTCTAGTCATTTTTTACTTTCAAGCCTTTCATTTTTTTAAGACTCAAATGTAGCTATTCTTGAGAAAGAACGCATTATCTTGATGTTTTGAGACGAGACTCCTGTTTATAGTTAGAGCCTGGCCAAATCCAACCTTGGAAAAGCTGTGTGTCGGTGTGTGTGTTAGTCTTCTTGCTTACAGGTTAAGGAACCACTGGCATTGTTGGAGATTGACTGAGTTGTTGTTCGGGACATGCTGGCACCCAGCAACCCAAATCTGCGACCTGGAAGGTCACGACGAGCCTGACTTCAGGGTCCGAGTGTCAGCTGCATAATCTGAGATATGCTTCAGTCTATCTTTATATGTGTGGAAAATTACTATGTTTATCTATTTCTTAGCCAATCAGAATCAATCAACCTGTAAGCAATGACGTAGCTTAGACCTTGGAAATGGTATAACTGCTGTGATCTTTGTAACTGTAAGCGGGGCGGTCTACGAACTCCTGTGTGAGTCTTGAAGCTGACTTCTGCTGATGAAACTACAAACTATCTTCAGTAAAACTTTTCTTCAATTTTTTATAATTCTGACTCTGGGTCTTCTTTCAAACATCTGGTCCTTGGGTCCTAAACTGTTAACCCCTAACAGGGCTAACTGTGAATGCTAACCAGCCAAATAGACAAATTATTTTATGTTTACATTCATGCATTTAGCATAAAAGACACTTTTATTACATTCAAGGTACACATTTGATGAGTTTTAATAGGTTTACATGCATCCAAGATTAAAAAACACTTTAGTTTTCTCATAACATACATTGCAGCATCAGCTCTTTTCTCACTGTGTCTAAAACGGTTAGTTTGAAGATTCGGTCTCTCTAAACCCCGCCTTTCTAAAAGAGCATGCTCTGATTGGTCAGATGTCCCAGTGTGTTGTGATTGGTCGATCGCTTACACTATGTGTCGGAAACCAAATGGCCATTACCATATCTGATGTCATTGTTCGCAGACAGCCAATGAATACCATTGGCGGAAATTATGCAAATGTGTTACTCCATTTATCCTGCACTTCGATCGTTGAAACTTTGCAGACCTTTATATTCAGAAACTGCTATATTAAACGCTACATGAAAGGTATTATCCGAAAAAGCATAATGAGACACTTGTTACTACACTGTAAAAAGTGAACAGTTGGATCAACTTAAAAAAAATTACCTAAACACCTAAAGAAATTAAGTTTTCTCAACTTAAATTATCACGTTTTTCACGATGAAATGTGATAATTTAAGTTGAGAAAACTTCATTTCTTTAGGTGTTACCAATTGAAGTAATTTTTTAAGTTGATCCAACTGTTCACTTTTTACAGTGAATATTAATTTTAACATTTACTAAATACATTATTAAAATCAAAGGTTGTATTTGAAGAGTTCAGATGCAAAAGCCTCTATGTGCCATCTGAAATTTTCTTCTAGAAGGATAATTTTTATAAAGCTTGTATATTTAAGTTCAGTAATTTCACATAAATGACAATTAATAGGTAATTTGCATTGCCATTTAAGTGAAATTATTGAAGTTAAATATACAAGCTTGATAAAAATGATCATTCTAGAAGAAAATTTCAGATGGCACTTAGAGGCTTTTGCATCTGAACTCTTCATTTGTTAACATTTATTAATGCACTGTGAACTAACATGCACAAACACTGAACAGCTGTATTTTTTATTAACTAACATTAACAAAGATTAATAAATATTGTAACAAATGTACTGCTCATAGTTAGTTCATGTTAGTTAATACATTAAATAATGTCAACTAATGAACCTTATTGTAAAGTGTTACCCTGAAGTCTTACATTTTCTGATGTCATGCGTAGTGACCGTAATTGCTCAAACCAACAGCCCAAAACCATCATGAAACAGCTGTCTCTCCCTCATTCACACACTCCCATCTCGTTGAACTTGTAGACTTTTGACCCTTTTTGACTTTAACACAATCATTCAGGCCAAACAGATTCCCAGACAAATGCTTTAGCGGTCAGCATTACAGCAGCTTATGTCGAACGTAAACCGTTTTTATATAAGTAAACCTGTCAAAAGTAACTATTTATATTACACTCTTCATGGAAAGTTATCCAGCAGGTGTGTTTTTGCAATCTGAAGTGTTTTTTGCTGTGCATGATGCAGTTTTTATGCACTGTTTAACCTCACATTGCTTCCAGTGAAGCTAGACGAGGTTTTCATTATATTTCTTGGTAAAGATTATGTAAGATATAAAAGTATATTTCTTGGTTTACTTGTAAAAAGCTCTGAGTGCTTTTTAACGCATTAATGATTTTGAATGCGTTTTGCTGAATCAGTACTAACGAAGGACATCTATAATTCCTGGAGATGGATATCTAAATGCCGTCTTTGCTCACAGACTCGCCATTCTGGAGACAAGACATAACACATGTCATATCCAAAGTGAACTTGCAATGATTTCATACGTCATTCACGTCACTCAATATATCAGTTTACTTCTGAATGTCCAAATAAGTTACAACTTTGTTTAATATTCACCAATTAATTTAATATTCAACAATATCATTGATCTGCCTGCATTGAGACCATTATATGAGAACTGAACTGAGCTGGACGATGACATCACGGTTTTCTCCAGAGCGGCTATATACATACACTGAACAAAATTATAAACGCAACACTTTTGTTTTTGCCCCCATGTTTCATGAGCTGAACGTGGGCTGGTGTGGCTACACGTGGTCTGCAGTCGTGAGGCCGGTTGGATGTACTGCCAAATTCTCTGAAACGCCTTTGGAGACGGCTTATGGTAGAGAAATGAACATTCAATGCACGGGCAACAGCTCTGGTGGACATTCCTGCAGTCAGCATGAATGAATGTGTTTGGGATTTGGGAACATTTCAACAACCTTTTTTTTTTTTTTTTTTTTTTTCAAAACAGTAAAACTGCACCTTTTAGAGTGGCCTTTTATTGTGGCCAGCCTAAGGCACACCTGTGCGATAACACAGATTTATTCAGTGTAAATTAACTAAATTAATAACTTTTTTACAACAAAAAATGAAACATCACTGAACTTACTTAAGATGTGACTGTGATGCTATTTTATTCTAGTAACATACTTTGTTGCATTATTTTCCTGTTATCTCTGTAAAGCTGCTTTAAAACAATCTGTATTGTTAGTAGCGCTATATAAATAAAGGTGACTTGACACAATCAAATGACCCTTGGAACCACAAGGAATGAGCAAAAAAAAATTGCCTTTTTCTCTGCCCCGTGGCACACGGCACTAAAAGAAAATCTCTGTCAATCACACTGTTCCCATCGGAGATCTGAGGTGCAGACGTGGGAAAGTTAAGAAAAAACATTGTTAAGAGGAAACGGTTTGGAACAGGAGTCGGGCTTCGGTGCTGACAGACTGAATAGATTTGATGGATTACGGTTATTCAGGAGGAACGATCAGGCCAGAAAGGGACCCATCGGCCCCAGAGAGTCAGAAAATGGCCCCTTATTCCACACGACAGAGCTTTTAAAGATGAGATGGGCATTTTACTCAGACATGGCCATCATCGCTCTGACAGGTCTTGGCTGCCTTGCTCAATCAGTCTCTCATAAAAAGCTTGGTGTATGCAGTGTTGGGGGTAACTCATTACAAGTAACTTGAGTTATGTAATCAGATTACTTTTTCAAGTAACTAGTAAAGTATCAACAAAATATCAAGTTTCAAATAAGTTACTTTTTCAAATAAGTAACGCTAGTTACTTTTTCACATTTATTAACTGACAGCTCTCCTGTCCCCATGTTTAGAGAAATAAAGTGAGGAGGTGTTTTTATTTTTATTATTAAAAGGAGGTCATTATTATTATTATTATTTAATTAATACATGACATTTTATATAGTTTAAGATAATCTAATTTAATTAACTATTGAATTAATAAATATATTGATTTAATTCATAGATATTTTATTTAAAATATATTTAGAATATAAATAGTACATTCTAAAAATTATAAATGTGTGTGTGTGTGTGTGTGTGTGTGTGTGTGTGTGTGTGTGTGTGTGTGTGTGTAAACATGATGGGTATTTTAGTTCTAGACTAAATGTAAACGTATTTACTCATCTCACTTGCACGAAAATGTTCAGTATGCCTCAAAATGAATAAAAACAGTATAATGCAATCTCAGAATTTTACGCAAAACTTTTATAATTAACTATATTAAATTACACAAGTATACTTTATGTATTTAATCTCACTTTATTAACCAATGTCTTTGCTGCTGACCTTCGATGATCTAATTCAACCATACTAATAAGCAAAAATTACTTTAGATTAGATTTAGAAATAAGTGTTAAACTTCCTTTTCCTGTATCCTATTGTTCTTTAACCCAGAATGGTTGAAAGGTTTGTTTGAGCGCCGCCTCTACTGTAAATACTGTACTATACTGTACTACTCTATCTCTACTGTACTCTACCTCTACTGTACATACTGTACTCTACCTCTACTGTACTGTACTGTACTATACTGTACTCTACCTCTACTGTGCACTACTGTACTCTACCTCTGTGGTACACTACTGTACTCTACCTCTATGGTACACTACTGTACTCTACCTCTACTGTGCACTACTGTACTCTACCTCTACTGTGCACTACTGTACTCTACCTCTACTGTGCATTACTGTACTCTACCTCTACTGTGCACTACTGTACTCTACCTCTACTGTGCACTACTGTACTCTACCTCTATGGTACACTACTGTACTCTACCTCTACTGTGCACTACTGTACTCTACCTCTGTGGTACACTGCTGTACTCTACCTCTACTGTGCACTACTGTACTCTACCTCTACTGTGCACTACTGTACTCTACCTCTGCGGTACACTACTGTACTCTACCTCTACTGTGCACTACTGTACTCTACCTCTACTGTGCACTACTGTACTCTACCTCTGCGGTACACTGCTGTACTCTACCTCTACTGTGCACTACTGTACTCTACCTCTACTGTGCACTACTGTACTCTACCTCTGCGGTACACTGCTGTACTCTACCTCTACTGTGCACTACTGTACTCTACCTCTACTGTACACTACTGTACTCTACCTCTACTGTGCACTACTGTACTCTACCTCTGTGGTACACTGCTGTACTCTACCTCTACTGTGCACTACTGTACTCTACCTCTACTGTGCACTACTGTACTCTACCTCTGCGGTACACTACTGTACTCTACCTCTACTGTGCACTACTGTACTCTACCTCTGCGGTACACTACTGTACTCTACCTCTACTGTGTACTACTGTACTCTACCTCTGCGGTGCACTACTGTACTCTACCTCTACTGTGCACTGCTGTACTCTACCTCTGCGGTACACTACTGTACTCTACCTCTACTGTGCACTACTGTACTCTACCTCTACTGTGCACTACTGTACTCTACCTCTGCGGTACACTACTGTACTCTACCTCTACTGTACACCACTGTACTCTACCTCTGCGGTACACTGCTGTACTCTACCCTTATGGCCCCTTATTCCACACGACAGAGCTTTTAAAGATGAGATGGGCATTTTACTCAGACATGGCCATCATCGCTCTGACAGGTCTTGGCTGCCTTGCTCAATCAGTCTCTCATAAAAAGCTTGGTGTATGCAGTGTTGGGGGTAACTCATTACAAGTAACTTGAGTTATGTAATCAGATTACTTTTTCAAGTAACTAGTAAAGTATCAACAAAATATCAAGTTTCAAATAAGTTACTTTTTCAAATAAATAACGCTAGTTACTTTTTCACATTTATTAACTGACAGCTCTCCTGTCCCCATGTTTAGAGAAATAAAGTGAGGAGGTGTTTTTATTTTTATTATTAAAAGGAGGTCATTATTATTATTATTATTTAATTAATACATGACATTTTATATAGTTTAAGATAATTTAATTTAATTAACTATTGAATTAATAAATATATTGATTTAATTCATAGATATTTTATTTAAAATATATTTAAAATATAAATAGTACATTCTAAAAATTATAAATGTGTGTGTGTGTGTGTGTGTGTGTGTGTGTGTGTGTGTGTGTAAACATGATGGGTATTTTAGTTCTAGACTAAATGTAAACGTATTTACTCATCTCACTTGCACGAAAATGTTCAGTATGCCTCAAAATGAATAAAAACAGTATAATGCAATCTCAGAATTTTACGCAAAACTTTTATAATTAACTATATTAAATTACACAAGTATACTTTATGTATTTAATCTCACTTTATTAACCAATGTCTTTGCTGCTGACCTTCGATGATCTAATTCAACCATACTAATAAGCAAAAATTACTTTAGATTAGATTTAGAAATAAGTGTTAAACTTCCTTTTCCTGTATCCTATTGTTCTTTAACCCAGAATGGTTGAAAGGTTTGTTTGAGCGCCGCCTCTACTGTAAATACTGTACTATACTGTACTACTCTATCTCTACTGTACTCTACCTCTACTGTACATACTGTACTCTACCTCTACTGTACTGTACTGTACTATACTGTACTCTACCTCTACTGTGCACTACTGTACTCTACCTCTGTGGTACACTACTGTACTCTACCTCTATGGTACACTACTGTACTCTACCTCTACTGTGCACTACTGTACTCTACCTCTACTGTGCACTACTGTACTCTACCTCTACTGTGCATTACTGTACTCTACCTCTACTGTGCACTACTGTACTCTACCTCTACTGTGCACTACTGTACTCTACCTCTATGGTACACTACTGTACTCTACCTCTACTGTGCACTACTGTACTCTACCTCTGTGGTACACTGCTGTACTCTACCTCTACTGTGCACTACTGTACTCTACCTCTACTGTGCACTACTGTACTCTACCTCTGCGGTACACTACTGTACTCTACCTCTACTGTGCACTACTGTACTCTACCTCTACTGTGCACTACTGTACTCTACCTCTGCGGTACACTGCTGTACTCTACCTCTACTGTGCACTACTGTACTCTACCTCTACTGTGCACTACTGTACTCTACCTCTGCGGTACACTGCTGTACTCTACCTCTACTGTGCACTACTGTACTCTACCTCTACTGTACACTACTGTACTCTACCTCTACTGTGCACTACTGTACTCTACCTCTGTGGTACACTGCTGTACTCTACCTCTACTGTGCACTACTGTACTCTACCTCTACTGTGCACTACTGTACTCTACCTCTGCGGTACACTACTGTACTCTACCTCTACTGTGCACTACTGTACTCTACCTCTGCGGTACACTACTGTACTCTACCTCTACTGTGTACTACTGTACTCTACCTCTGCGGTGCACTACTGTACTCTACCTCTACTGTGCACTGCTGTACTCTACCTCTGCGGTACACTACTGTACTCTACCTCTACTGTGCACTACTGTACTCTACCTCTACTGTGCACTACTGTACTCTACCTCTGCGGTACACTACTGTACTCTACCTCTACTGTACACCACTGTACTCTACCTCTGCGGTACACTGCTGTACTCTACCTCTACTGTGCACTACTGTACTCTACCTCTGCGGTACACTACTGTACTCTACCTCTACTGTGCACTACTGTACTCTACCTCTACTGTGCACTACTGTACTCTACCTCTGCGGTACACTACTGTACTCTACCTCTACTGTGCACTACTGTACTCTACCTCTGCGGTACACTACTGTTCTCTACCTCTGTGGTACACTACTGTACTCTACCTCTGCGGTACACTACTGTACTCTACCTCTACTGTGCACTACTGTACTCTACCTCTACTGTGCACTACTGTACTCTACCTCTGCGGTACACTACTATACTCTACCTCTACTGTGCACTACTGTACTCTACCTCTTCTGTGCACTACTGTACTCTACCTCTGCGGTACACTACTGTACTCTACCTCTACTGTGCACTACTGTTCTCTACCTCTACTGTGCACTACTGTACTCTACCTCTGCGGTACACTACTGTACTCTACCTCTACTGTGCACTACTGTACTCTACCTCTACTGTGCACTACTGTACTCGACCTCTGCGGTACACTACTGTACTCTACCTCTACTGTACACTACTGTACTCTACCTCTACTGTGCACTACTGTACTCTACCTCTACTGTGCACTACTGTACTCTACCTCTACTGTGCACTACTGTACTCTACCTCTGCGGTACACTACTGTACTCTACCTCTACTGTGCATTACTGTACTCTACCTCTACTGTACACTACTGTACTCTACCTCTACTGTGCACTACTGTACTCTACCTCTACTGTGCACTACTGTACTCTACCTCTACTGTGCACTACTGTACTCTACCTCTGCGGTACACTACTGTACTCTACCTCTGTGGTACACTACTGTACTCTACCTCTGCGGTACACTACTCTATTCTACCTCTGAGGTGCACTACTGTACTCTACCTCTGCGAAGCACTACTGTACTCTACCTCTGCGGTACACTACTGTACTCTACCTCTACTGTGCACTACTGTACTCTACCTCTGCGGTACACTACTGTACTCTACCTCTGTGGTACACTACTGTACTCTACCTCTGCGGTACACTACTCTATTCTACCTCTGCGGTGCACTACTGTACTCTACCTCTGCGAAGCACTACTGTACTCTACCTCTGTGGTACACTACTGTACTCTACCTCTGCGATACACTATTGTACTCTACCTCTGCGGTGCACTACTGTACTCTACCTCTACTGTGCACTACTGTACTCTACCTCTGCGGTACACTACTGTACTCTACCTCTGTGGTACACTACTGTACTCTACCTCTGTGGTACACTACTGTACTCTACCTCTACTGTGCATTACTGTATTCTACCTCTACTGTGCACTACTGTACTCTACCTCTGCGGTACACTACTGTACTCTACCTCTACTGTACTCTACCTCTGCGGTACACTACTGTACTCTACCTCTACTGTACTCTACCTCTGTGGTACACTGCTGTACTCTACCTCTACTGTGCACTACTGTACTCTACCTCTACTGTGCACTACTGTACTCTACCTCTACTGTTCACTACTGTACTCTACCTCTACTGTACAGGAGTAAATATGCATTTCCTTCAGCCTGAGGCTTATTATTTAATTTTTCGTGTGAAAGGGCCTTAACTTTTGCCAAAAATAGAACTTTTTTGTTGTTATTAAATAACATACAAGAAAGCCCAGCCCAGGTGAGAAAAAGTAACGCAAAAGTAATGTAAAGCATTACTTTTCATAAAAAGTAACTAAGTAACGCAGTTAGTTACTTTTTTGGGGAGTAACGCAATTTTGCACTTGGTGAATGTATGTAGTGCACATTGGACATTGGTATATGCACAATTTATATAGCCTACAAACTATTTATGTAGAATATTTGCCAAGTAGTCATGTAAGAACAATAATGTATACAGTAAGCTGGTCAGTGTCATAAAACAAACCCGACGGGAGGAATATTAGTTTAATGAAACTTCAGTTTGTGTGTCTGGGGTAGATTGTGTTGCATTAGTATTTAGTGCTTCATTTGTTCACAGCAGGATTCATTTGTGTTGTGCAGGAGGAAATGTGTGTGAAATCCGCCACCAACCGCGTTTTGAAGCTGCACAATCCATTTATTTATTCATTTGCAGAACGAGAGCAGCCGAATCCTGCGGGATTATACACTCGTCTAATCCTGTCAGCTCTGTGTGTGTGTGTGTTCAGACAGTGACTGTGAGAAACCAGTGTATTTGCTTTTGCTCTGTCGGCAGTTGTGTGTGTGTGTGTGTGTGTGTGTGTGTGTGTGTGTGTGTGTGTGTGTGTGTGTGTGTGTGTGTGTGCGTGCGTGCATGTGTGAGTGTGTGTATGTGTGTATTTGGTTTGCATGTGTATTCTGAAGTCTGTGTGGGCATTATAAACCTTATCAGCTTTCCTCATGAATATTAATTAGATGACATTCACCCAATAGTTCTGATTGGCTGAAAGGCAGGTAAGTGGATGCATGCTAACCGTTTCCAATTTTCACATTTATTTAATCCCTGGTTAGCAACCCAATTCCAGTGTTTAACAAACTGTAGCTTTAATTTATTTCAGGATGTGCATGAACAAATTTCTAAAAGTGATGCATTGCATGATGAAATTTGTCATCTTATATTGCCAGATATTTGATGACAAGAAGTCAAGTCCATACTTCAACCCAAGAACCACCCACTTATATAGAAATAGACCGTAGCTATGACTGACATGTTAAAGGAACACGCCGACTTTTTGGGACTTTAGCTTATTCACCGTATCCTCCAGAGTTAGATAAGTCCATACACACCCTTCTCATCTCCGTGCGTGCCGTAACTCTGTCTGACGCTCCCACCGCTAGCCTAGCTTAGCACAAAGACTGGAGGTAAACGGCTCCAGCTAGCATACTGCTCCCAATAAGTGACAAAATAACGCCAACACTTTCCTATTTACATGTTGTGATTTGTATAGTCACAGCGTGTACAAATAACAAGGTCACATGAGACACAGCCATCTTCTAACCGTACACATACTGGGAACTATATTCTCAGAAGGCGAAGCACTGCTACTTTTGCGGAGTGATTTGTTAATAGGAAAATGTTGCCGTTATTTTGTCACTTATTGGGAGCAGTATGCTAGCTGGAGCCATTTACCTCCAGTCTTTGTGCTAAGCTAGGCTAGCGGTGGGTGCGTCAGACAGAGTTACGGCACGCACGGACATGAGAAGGGTATGTATGGAATTATCTAACTCTGGGGGATACGGTGAATAAGATAAAGTCCCAAAAAGTCGGCGTGTTCCTTTAAGCATTAAACTGTTTGTTTTGTATGAATGTGCAATTTAGGGACTGTTTTATCTGAAAAACATTAATTAGCTGGAGTCTCAGTTCATGGTGGCACTGCTGCAGTTCTTGTGAGTGTGTGAATCTGTTTCTTATCTCTGTCCTGAATTACAGAGGCACTAACACACAAACACACACTGCGCTGACACCCCATATCGGCTCATCAACAAGTGTCAACTGCAGAACATCGCTTATCTTTGTTTATTTGGAAAATGGCAAGCAATGCATGACAGAACCGGAGATTAAAAAAACACAACTGAGCTCTGAAAAAATATATTAATGTAAATAAGCACAACATTTACAGTGTTATTTCAGAGCCACTATAGTGTCACCAAACAGAATTGCAGAATATAATATAATATAAATTATTACAATTGAAACTTTTTAAAAACATATAAATAATATCCTTATCAAGATTAATATCAGTAATAATAATTAGTTATTATTTGAATAATAAAAATGTAAAAAAAAAAAAAATTATTACAAATGAAATAAAACCGAATAATAATATTTAGAAATAAAAATAATTGTTACCGTGGGAAAAGCTTATTATTATTATTATTATTATGATTGAATGATTGATTGATTGATTGGGCCATTGTTAAAGTTATAATTGCTTTCCATGTCCTGAATGCAACGAAGGTCTCTGTCTCCACGGGGTTATCCAGCTGTAAATCTTTCATCTGTGATGATGGAGTGAAGGAAATAAAGAGCAGTGCTAATTTCATTGTCTTTCCATATGAGAGCCGTCTTCACTGACAGCAAACAAACACTTTGATGATTCTTCCACACAGTCATTGACCTTCTGCGCTCCATTTCCTGCCTCCTGCTGCTACTTCGTGTTGTGTGTGTTTATTCCTTAAAATCATCATCATCATCATCATTCATTAAGGCAGCGCTGAGAGCGGTTTATAGTCCGTATCACTGCCTGTGGTGAACACTGAACACTGAACACATTCAAGGAGGAGGTTTTAATGCATTTAAAACAATTCAAAGACGTCACATGAATTTCAAGACTTGCAAATCAACACACTTTCATGTTCGGAAAACTACAGACTTTATCTGCACATCAACTACTATTAGTTTATGTATTTGAATACTAAACGACTCATCATTTGACTGGTTTCGTTTCTAAATGAATCACTGTTTTGAACAAATTTGATAAATATAATTTAAATATAATTTAATTTAAAGCTCATAAAGCCAGTCATTTGACTCATTCTCTAATGAATTATGAATCAGGTGAATGGATGATTCAATGACTCACTCATGTTTCATTTCCAAATGAATCATCGTTTTTGAACGAAACCAAAAAACGAGTCAGTAGCTTTGTCCGAAATCGCCCCCTATACCATCATTTGCTATTCCCTACATTAGTCCACTAATATAGTCGAAGTTGTGAATGAAAACGAGTGAGTGAATTGAGTGCGCCGGAAAGGCTGCACCTTTTGCATAGTTTGATCTTGCATTTTAATAATCATTTGAAACTTAGCAAACTGGCAGCTCCAGTAGTTATGACAAGATTTATATTGAACTCGATCATGAAAACTATGTACAAACCTTAATTGAACAATTTAATAATCAATAACAAAGGAATTTAAACCTGTATGATATTACGCTGTACCCACATTGGACCAGCAATTTGAAAAATGGATGGATGATTCAGTGGCGCCATCTTCTGGTCAGATGCGGGAATTCATTCGACATGACCCTCACAGTGCATTATGGGTATTCCTTAGCCGTTGAGTGTACATTGGTTGTACACAGTGCATTATGTGATTGAATGAGTACACTTAAAGGGATAGTTCACTTTGAAATAAAATTTTGGTATGTTTTAGCTTACCTGAAGGGCATCCAAGATGTAGGTGTCTTTTTTTCCACAGTAGTTTCAATTTTGATATTTTTAGGTCAAACCGTTCTTGTCTGACAGTCATATCATGCAGGTCTATGGTCACGGTCTCAAAGAGCATGCACAGAGTCCAAAATAAAACAGTTCCCCATCGTCCAAATTAAACAATTCCCCATCGTAAGTACACATTGATGGCCTAAGACACGAAACAAGCGGTTTGTGTGAGAAAACGAACAGTATTTATATCGTTTTTACCTCTTATAACACACCCACGTCCAAGTGATCTGAGGGCGCGCGCGCATCCTGGTGTGTGACGTGTACGCAGACTGGTGCATAGATATATATACTAGAGGTCGCCTTGGCTACGGCAGTTCATTGGAACGAATGTCTTTAATGTGACATCTAGTGTATATATATCTATGCACCAGTCTGCGCACACGTCACACACCAGGATGCGCGCGCGCCCTCAGATCACTTGGACGTGGTTGTGTTATAAGAGGTAAAAACGCTATAAATACTGTTCGTTTTCTCACACAAACCGCTCGTTTCGTGTCTTAGGCCATCAATGTGTACTTACGATGAGGAATTGTTTAATTTGGACGATGGGGAATTGTTTTAATTTGGACTCTGTGCATGCTCTTTGAGACAGTGATCATAGACCTGCATTATAGGACTGACAGACAAGAACGGTTTGACCTAAAAATATCAAAATTGAAACTACTGCGGAAAAAAAGACACCTACATCTTGGATGCCCTTCTGGTAAGCTAAAACATACCAAAATTTAATTTCAAAGTGAACTATCCCTTTAATAACATCCACTATGGTTTCCGACACCACTACAAATGGCTGTGCCCTCAAATAATGCCCTATTTATAGGTATATAGGTCGCGATTTTGGACACAGCAAGTGACTCACCAATAAAGACAGTAACTTGCCGCCAACTACTGGTGCAACTTTGTAACAATCTGTCTAAAACAAACACTAAGAACTAGCCTATTAAAGATGCATGATGGAGAAAGTTCTATAATTAAGCTACACGCTGAAGTAATCTGCAGGAGAGCAATTAAATTACTGCTACAGGAAATAATCATAGTAATATCGTTAATACTCGCCTCTCACCGCAAACTAACTGGACTGATGGAGCAGCAAATCGAGTTATTTTGAACTGGCACTCGACGAGAAACCCATGATATCACCGTCCACCCCGGAGAAAACAATCACTCTGATCATTACGTGAGTCTTCATTAATGAAATCACATTGCATTTGCATTCTCTGAGCTTAATTGGTGATTTTAATCAACTTTGCCATGGGGAAAGTATGGTGATATTAGTTTTTTTTTGTGGTGGTGTCTCGCCTATTTAATCATGTACGTGTAGCACTAGCAACCATAACTCAAGTATCATGTTGTAGGCTATGTTATTATGGCGGCGTCCTAGAGGATGGAAAACTAAACGTCAAGAATGGGCTGTGTCAGGATTTCTGTTGTTTTGAGCAAAAAAAAAACTTCTCGGTCTGTTTGCGAGGGTGTTGCTATTCTAGTTCTGCCGTCAAGAGATATTGATGCTCACACAGAAAACGCCGTGTCATCTCAGACTCGTATCATCTCTGTCAAAGTCAATTTCGATGCCAGAAACTTTTCAGCCTTCCAGGCGCTGAACTTTAACTTGTGGTTTACTATGCACATTCATATGCTGAGAATCAAAGGTGGCCTGTCCTGTTTTGCAGTTGCTTTATTGTCCTTTGCTGTATGTAAAAGTCACTGACGTTTTTATATATGGCACGTTGATTTGTTTTTCCAGAATCTCAGAAACATGCCCTCAGAGCATCGAGAGAATATAATACAGTAATACTTTGCTTGTTTGTTTGTTTTTGACTTTGGTAAAGAGTGTTTTTGGGTATTAAGGACATCGTAAAAACTAAACGTGAGCTTAAGAATTAAAGGTGTAGTAAGCGATTTCTGAGAAACTCTCTTGATATTTGAAATCACCAAAACAAACACGCCCTTAACCAAAAGGCCACACCCCTATCTTGATAGCTCCGCCCCCAAATTCACAGACACGCTATTAGGGCTGTCACTAAGGATTATTTTAGCAATCGAGTAATCGTTCGATTATTTTAATGATTAATCGAGTAATCTGTTTTTTTTGTGTGTGTGTGTGTGGTAATAAAAATAGACCTAAGCAAACAATAGCCTTTAAAATGACTTAAAATACATATATAATAACAATGAGGCAATACTTTTTGGTTCAAATAAAGTATCAAGTATCAAGAGCAAGTAATCATATGATTTTGTAGAACAACACTGTTAAAATACATAATATAATGAGGAATTGCACTGGAATCTGTCATTTTAATTGCAAATCTCACCATCGCTCACGTGTGAAACGGATTGAACGGTGATGTTTGTGAAGGATAGAGGTGAATATGAAGATGAAGGTGATTATTTAATCAAAGTGAGAGCTCTTCATATCCTCCTGTCATTTGTGTTCTCCTTGAAAGCCTCTATGGTATACTTCAGTGTTTCAATTCAGAATAATAACAAGCACCAATACATTTTGCACAATAAGACTCTGAAGAAGGGATTGGAAATCTGTAAATCGTTAAAAAATAATACTATAAATGTCTCTGTAAAAAGTTATTAGATAGATAGATAGATTTAAAATTAAACGATAATGTATAAAATCATCTTTTTTATATTTTTTAATTATTA
>NC_137144.1:27271608-27336608 GCF_949319135.1 Squalius cephalus
CTATCTATCTATCTGTCTATCTGTCTGGCTGTCTGTCTGTCTGTCTGGCTGTCTGTCTGTCCTATCTATCTTCTATCTATCTATCTATCTATCTGTCTGATCTATCTGTCTGTCTGTCTGTCTGTCTGATCTATCTGTCTATCTGTCTATCTGTCTATCTGTCTGTCTGATCTATCTATCTATCTATCTATCTATCTATCTATCTATCTATCTATCTATCTGTCTATCTGTCTGTCTGTCTGTCTGTCTGTCTGTCTGTCTGTCTGTCTGGCTGTCTGTCTGGCTGTCTGTCTGTCCTATCTATCTTCTATCTATCTATCTATCTGTCTTATCTATCTATCTATCTGTCTGTCTGTCTGATCTATCTGTCTATCTGTCTGTCTGTCTGTCCTATCTATCTATCTATCTATCTATCTATCTATCTATCTATCTATCTATCTATCTATCTATCTGTCTGTCTGTCTTTGTCCGTTTGTCCATTCATCTTTTTATAACCAACATTCAAAGTTTGACTTAAAATGACAGTTATTTGAATTTCAATTAAATTTAATTCATCCTTACATTCAAATTCAAATGTAATCCTGCTCTGTTTGCAACCTCAGTTTAAATTAAAAAGCAATCAAGTTCTGATTTGTGTATAATAAGCACATACAGGGTCTCACTGCGGTATATCCTCGAAAATAAAGTCCATTATTTACGCTGAAACACAATGATAGTCGTGAACGCAGTGGAGTTTGAGAAGCGCAGCGGAAACTGAAGAAACTGTCTGTCTGTCTGTCTGTCTGTCTGTCTGTCCTATCTATCTTCTATCTATCTATCTATCTATCTGTCTGATCTATCTATCTATCTATCTATCTATCTATCTGTCTGTCTGTCTGATCTATCTGTCTATCTGTCTATCTGTCTGTCTGTCCTATCTATCTATCTATCTATCTATCTATCTATCTATCTATCTATCTATCTGTCTGTCTGTCTGTCTGTCTGTTTATCTGTCTGTCTGTCTATCTATCTATCTATCTATCTGTCTATCTGTCTGTCTGTCTGGCTGTCTGTCTGTCTGTCTGTCTGTCTGTCCTATCTATCTTCTATCTATCTATCTATCTATCTGTCTGATCTATCTATCTATCTATCTATCTATCTGTCTGTCTGTCTGATCTATCTGTCTATCTGTCTATCTGTCTGTCTGTCCTATCTATCTATCTATCTATCTATCTATCTATCTATCTATCAATCTATCAATCTATCTATCTATCTATCTATCTATCTATCTATCTATCTATCTGTCTATCTGTCTGGCTGTCTGTCTGTCTGTCTGGCTGTCTGTCTGTCCTATCTATCTTCTATCTATCTATCTATCTATCTGTCTGATCTATCTGTCTGTCTGTCTGTCTGTCTGATCTATCTGTCTATCTGTCTATCTGTCTATCTGTCTGTCTGTCTGTCCTATCTATCTATCTATCTATCTATCTATCTATCTATCTGTCTGTCTGTCTGGCTGTCTGTCTGTCTGTCTGTCTGTCTGTCTGTCTGTCTGTCTGTCTGTCTGTCTGTCTGTCTGTCTGGCTGTCTGTCTGTCCTATCTATCTTCTATCTATCTATCTATCTGTCTTATCTATCTATCTATCTGTCTGTCTGTCTGATCTATCTGTCTATCTGTCTGTCTGTCTGTCCTATCTATCTATCTATCTATCTATCTATCTATCTATCTATCTATCTATCTATCTATCTATCTATCTATCTATCTATCTATCTGTCTGTCTGTCTTTGTCCGTTTGTCCATTCATCTTTTTATAACCAACATTCAAAGTTTGACTTAAAATGACAGTTATTTGAATTTCAATTAAATTTAATTCATCCTTACATTCAAATTCAAATGTAATCCTGCTCTGTTTGCAACCTCAGTTTAAATTAAAAAGCAATCAAGTTCTGATTTGTGTATAATAAGCACATACAGGGTCTCACTGCGGTATATCCTCGAAAATAAAGTCCATTATTTACGCTGAAACACAATGATAGTCGTGAACGCAGTGGAGTTTGAGAAGCGCAGCGGAAACTGAAGAAACTCCCACAAACAAACATTAAAAACCTCTTTGTGAAGGTCTTCATTACAGCAGGAGCTGTTGTTTGGAAATTAAAATTCTTGAGCGACTGCACGCGCACACACACACAGCGCATTAACAGCTTTCCATAATGAATGCACACATGATAATTGCGCAGACAGAAGCTGCAAAAACTCGTCGGTGTGAAACATGAATACAGCGACACAAAAAACGACCTCAAAACAACCCGTGTAAAGGTCATGTCAGGGTCACAGCTGTACAATCCTCTGCGCAAACACTCCCATCAATCATAACAGTTATAAAAGAGAATGGGACAGATGATGTGTTTAATAATGCTGCTTTTGTTTTGTTCTCGCTTTAATGAGCTGTGAACGTGTGATTAGCATAAACAGGTGCTCAATCAGAAACTGACTTGGATCTGGCAGACTTCTGTTTTTACTCCAGATAATTGATCTGAGTCCCTGTCCAGCGGCATTTGTGTCAAAGAATCCGTCCAGTCACGGAGGACTGTTTTAACTGTGTTATACGTCTGTGCGTGCGTCTGTGTGTGTGTGTGTGTGTGAGAGAGGACAGAAGGAGGATGAGAGAGTTGTTTGATGGTGTTTGCAGCTGTCCTCCATTATAAAGGTTTGAAGGACAGACGGTCATTTCCTTCTAAGAGACTTTCAAAACTTTCCAGAAACTTCAGTAAATCTTGCTAACGTTTGAATGATAGTGAACCAATTCAATAACCTTATGTTTTACATCCTACAGCATAAAATATGTTTAATTTGACTAATTTGTTCATCTTGTCTTTTCTTTGTTGATGTGTCTTGAGATTCTCAAGTGCTCTTCAGACGGTCCTCACGACCCATTGTGTCAACACACACACAGTTGAGAGCTGACGTCGCTCTGTGTGTGTGTGTGTATGGATGTGTGTTTGTCCTCAGTCGCTGCTGCAGTGGGAGAGTGTGTGTGTGTGTGTGTGTGTGTGCGCGCACTGGGAGTGTGTGAGGACAGCTTTTCTCTTAGCATTCAGACACTGTTCTTTACACACGATGAAGTTATTCCAGCTCTCGCCTCTTTCTGGTGCATTTCAATTGCATTGAGTTTTCATGCAATTAAAGGATTGTTCCTGCTGAGGCGAATCGTTTAAACTGAGGGAATACTGCCAGGTTTCCGGGGAAAAGTCTGGCTCGGCATGTACAGGAATGTTTAACAGCAGTTCCTCTTGTTAAATATGAATTTAAACGAAATGTGCTTTTCTCCATGGCTGAATCAAGCCTAACGAAGACTCTGAACTCAGCGGGATTTTGTTTAGTGTGTGTGTGTGTGTGTGTGTGTGTGTGTGTGTGTGTGTGTGTGTGTGTGTGTGTGTGTGTGTGTGTGTGTGTGTGTGTGTGTGTGTGTGTGTGTGTTCACTGCACCAGATGATTGTTGGCAGGGTTTAAAATTAAGGCTATAGTGAGGAAATGTAGCAGCCATAAATATTTCATACAGTTACAAAACTTTTTTTTGCATTGTTTGTGTGTGTGTGTGTGTATTTACTCTTATTCAATTGTTTATTGCTCTTAACGGCTTCCTACAAATTTTGAAAGACATAAAAGATTTCACTTACTGAACAAACAAATCCTTTTCTTTTACACTATCACTAAGTCTTCTTTCAAACAAACAAAGACTTTAAAAGAGAGAGGTTTGCTCGGGCGTCCCATGAGGCCGCACACACACTGTAAACAGGGTTAAAATAAAGACAGCTTTTCCACACACCAGTCATTGTTATTTTCTTTGCCTGAAAACATTCTACTTGAAGTAAACTTCATACTGTCAGGTTGTGTAAACACACACGAAGATGAAGATGAATGTAAATAGGTAATCTTTAATAATCCACACAGGCTAAGTCCAAACACACAACCATAGTAGAGAGTCAAAGTGGAGCGCGGTGCACAACCTAACGCGGGGCTAGTTGTAACACACTTGTTTTAAATACTTCCACACATGCTAGGATGACGAAACTTAGTGTTTTTACTAGTTGCCATATCAACACTATATAGAGAAAAAATTGCGCCAAAATTATTATTTTTTTGGAAGATATCCATAGACATTTATTAAACCATAGCAAAAGTAAATTTCTTACTTAAGTAAATTTTTCATCTCTATTTTTTGTGTTTATTTAAAATTAGACAAATCTGATATTATTTTAATCTCCAATATGTTATTTAACAGTTGAGATAGTTCTTTAATGCTTCGCTAACTAGCAGAAGACACTAGCAGGGTTTAAATCCCAGTTGTGCAGGCGGGGGCATGTTGTCACACTGCGTTACAATGAGCCCCTATTAGAAATATGCTATTATATTCTATACTTTTATTAATTTTATTGAGAAAACGTGAGAAAAAGTTGAATAAAGGCTGAGAGTCAATGTTCAGAAATTACTAATTATTTATTTGTTTTGATTTATGTTGTATAGCTGTGTTTTCCTGTGTTCGTAGTCAAAACTCAAAAAATGAGTTTATATTTAATTATTAAAAATTGCCATTATTTTATATGAAAGAGTTTTTTAATTGTATTTTATTTAGAAAATATTTTAGTTTGTTTTGTATATTTTTTTTATTAGATCAGATAACATTTTAAGCTGCCATATGTTATGTTACAATGTGCCCCTCACATGCTACAATGTACCCCACCTATGGGGCATGTTGTCACATTTCACTTCCATTCTTTCGGGGTATATCCAGAAAAAAGTATATGCTGTATTAATAAAACAAAAACACATAATTGTACTAGACATGTGGGAAATTAATGTGGGAAAAAATAAATACTCTGAATTATAAGTAGATTTACACAAACTGAGAAAGTCAAAAAGCGTGATGCGGTCCAGGTCGCAGTCACCATATGTTTGGTATAAAACGCGACTGCTCTCATGTTTTGCCGCAGGACAGAAAATGTGAGTAAATTCTGTCATCTTTGCAGGACTGTGATATGAAGAGTGTGTGCAATGTAGAATATTTTTAGCAACAGTGTGAAAGTGAACAGCACATAACAGGCACAATACTGGTATAAACATGAATATCTATTCGTACAATATGCGTCACATGACTAAATTTACATCATCGTTTTTAAATACCACCGGTTTCACAGTCCACACTACAACGCGAAAACGGCATTTTCAGATGTATCCACTTTGGAGTGCGTTTTCAAAAAAGCTTCGTTTGCATTAATAAAAACGCTGTCTCAGTGTGGACGGAAGGCCAAAACGGAGAGAAAAATATACGTTTTCAAACGAAAACGTATTAGTGTGGACATGGCCTGAGAGGATAATGAGAAACAGCTGAAACTAATGAGTGTCCATGACAAGAAGTAACTGAGGAAAAATAGCATTGACTGAAAACAAGAGTCATGTGTGTGAGAGTGAGACACACACTCATTTCATTTATTTAAGATCGCAGCAAGGTTGTTCAGTCAAAGGTTTTCTGAATCTTACCCAGTTATATCTGGAAATATATGAATAAAACACTGAGGCAACTGCAGTAATATATATATATATATAGCCTATATATGTTTTATTCAGCATTAGTGACAGTGTCGCATCATTGTCACGTACAGCATCACTAAAGTGACGTTTTAAAAGCCTTTAGAGTGTCTGCCGGTCTGGGAAGTTTCCGATGCGCTTCAATACACATTAATGTACAGTAACTCCTTCAGAATAAAACTGAAATTGAAATTCAGCTGTTGTTTTAGACAGTGTTGAATTATAGTCTATTTTGTGCAACTTATGTTCGACTATGTAAAACTGTAAAATAAATACATTTTATTTATATATATATATATATATATATATATATATATATATATATATATATATATATATATATATATAATATGTGAAATAATCTTAAAATACATTATATGATGTTTTTATTCTAGGATTAGCCTTTTAAAATAAATAAACAGTATACAAAATTTGATAGATTTTTATAGGCTATTATATAGGCTAATATATAATATTTTGGAAATCTGCATAATTTTTTATTTGTCTAAAATTACTTTTTATAAACTAAGTTTTATATATTAGTTTATATAAATATCATATATAAATAGTCTCCGTGACGAGTTTGCCCGGGATTTCGAGATCGCCCAAAATGTTCGGGATTCGGATTCAGATTCACCAATCGGTGAAAAAGGTGTGCATGTAAACAATGAATGGCAACCGCAGAAAGCAAAAGCCGAACCCCGGACATTTTGGACGATCTCGACGGCCGGACATGTCCGGGAAAAAGAGGATGGTAACCCCTAGTACTCAGCTTTCTCCACAGAACAAGAGCCAGCTAGCTTAGCTTCCATTAAAAGACGGCTGAAACTATGTGTACATTCTGTGAGTGAGATCCCTCTATGGGCGGGTTGAACACATGCGGGACAGCGCCTCCTACTGGCTGTAGTCTTTAGCCTCTGGACAGAAAATCCTCCAATCCGATGACGCAAAATGACGATTTTTGTGTCATCCGAGGATTTTTTCCAGACAAAAAATCCATTTTTCACTTGAGTAAAGTCATGAGTACTCCCCAAAAATGATACTCGAGTAAAGTACAGATCCCTCAAAACTGTACTTAAGTACTGTACTCAAGTAAATGTACTCCGTTACTGTCCGGCTCTGCTGAGAACGCGATAGCTGCTGATAACACTGAAGGAGCTTATATATGTATAGGGTGATAGGTGTCATATTCCTATAGGTAGATATGGATCAGCTGATGCGAGCTTGACTAACGTGACCTGCCAGAACTAACGCTATACGCTTGATGTTTGTTTTACAGTGTATTATGTATCTTTGTGTGCTGTATCTTTGTTGTTTTAATTGTTTCTGTACAGCGCTTTGAGATGTACATTTAAAGGCGCTATAGAAAATAAAGGTTATTATTATTATTATAGAAGATAACTACACACAAGCTACATAAATTAATCAACTAACCATTCAGAAATGTCCTGTTGCCTTCTGCATGTTGTCTCTCCATCTTTGTCTGAATCTGGTTTAAACATAAAAGGCTAAAAGTTTTTGACATTTTCAGTGCATGTGTGTGAGTGCAAGCTCTTGAAGCTCCGCCCCTCTGTGCCGGGAGCAGCAGCTCATTTGCATTTAAAGGAACAGACACAAAACGGTGCATTTTTGCAATTTTAACATGCTATATAACAATATCTGTGGGGTACTTTGAGCTAAAACTTCACACACACACACTCTGGGGACATCAGAGACTTATTTTACATCTTGTGAAAAGGGCATTATACCACCCCTTTAAACCTCCCTTATCGCTTATGCTACTCTGAGCAATGCCTGAACTGTGTGTTTGAGCACTTCTTGCGTTGTTTTTGCCTCTTCACAATGACTCGCTTAATTTAGTCCTAAATTGTAAGTCGCTTTGGACAAAAGCGTCTGCTAAATGACTAAATGTAGTCTTATAATAGTCTAAATAATAATGAATAAATAATAAAAATATATAATATTAGAAATATATAGAATTGTCTATTCATAGTCTGCAATTAAATTTATAATCTTATAAAACATATAAATTTGTTGAATAAATAAATAAAATACACAAATAAATAAAATATCTAATTTTGTATTAGTCTTCTATTAGAGTTATAATTGTCTTATAAAATATCTAATCTTGTTAAAAAGATAATCACACAAACAAATGAATAAAAATATTAGTATAATACTTTAGTAAAATAGATTTTTTGCATTAGTTTTCTATTAGTTATAATAGTTTCATAAAATATCTAAACTTGTTGAATAAATAATCACACAAACAAATAAATAAAAATATATAATATTTATAGAAATATATAGAATTGTGTCTATTCATAGTCTGCTATTAAATTTATAATCTTATAAAACATATAAACTTGTTGAATAAATAAAATACACAAATAAATAAAATATATCATTTTGCATTAGTCTTCTATTAGAGTTATAATTGTCTTATAAAATATCTAATCTTGTTAAAAAGATAATCACACAAACAAATAAATAAATGAATAAAAATATTAGTATGGTACTTTTAGAAATAGATTTTTTTGCATTAGTTTTCTATTAGTTATAATAGTTTCATAAAATAGCTAAACTTGTTGAATAAATAATCACAAACAAATAAATAAAAAATATAATATTTATAGAAATCTGTAGAATTTTGGGATATCTAAACATCTTAAACAAGACAAAATAATTATTTAATAGGCCATAGGCTCATGGGAATATTGTGAGCAAAATTATGTAGCTTTGAATTGATGTCTTTGTTTGTAGCAGATTTTGGCCCATGTGAGACAAATATCAAGCAATTTCTGAAGAATAAAAGTAGTTTTTAAGGCGTCATTGTGGGAATTCTTGACCTGTAACCTCTGTTTCTACAAAGAATAAAAGCTCAGAGGTCAGACAGAAAATACATGACGTAAACATGCGTCCTCGACAAACCTGCCATCAGATCTGGATCTGAACAGCTGCACTAATCCAGCATTTCAGCGTCTCAAAGGACGGCGTGTTTTATTCATCAGGAGGATCCGTGATGTGTGTCCCTAAACGAACTCAACGCTGATTTGATTCTGGATCTATAGGGTTTTAGGGGGACTAAGAAGCGGATCCTGTTCTCTTTATACGGGACCTCCATCAGACTCACAATCAGTCATTAATTAAAGAGGTTAAGTGAAGGCAAAGTGATTTTCTGACTTGTCCTGATTGTTAATCACGACAGAAAATTGGGTTCAATTTGTGCGAGATGGCAAAACGTAACACAATCGACCAGTAGAGGGTTTGCACCTACGTCATGATTTGGTCAGTTACCCGGATGCGCGGCCATATTGGAGGTCCTCGGATGTAAACAACGGCATGGATTGCACTGTTTATGTACTACTGAACACAGTGTTACACTAATTTGTGATCTCTAAACCATGGAAAAAACACATGGAAGCTGCAAAATCATATAGAGAAGGACTTAATAAGCAGGAAAGAGCGCAAAATTTTGACAAACTTAAGTTAATATGTGGTAGAGATCCGAACGAGCTAGCTTCTCTAGCCCTTACTGCAATTCTTCCTTCTATTTCTAATCCCGACACAGGGATGATTGTCCCTATGAGAATCTGATTGCTACATTCAGATTGTCAGTCCAAAAAAAGCACATGAAATCCATTTCAAGCTACATCCATATGTGGTTTGAAATCCTATTCAAATCACATATCAGGAAATGCACTTCAGTCTGAACGCTCTGATCGGATTTCGCGTGGTTTATGTGACTTTCTCACGCCACGTAAAATGTAAACATCAGACGTTGTTATAGGGAACATGCTGAAAGTCGCTGCCGAAACAAGGCTGTGTTGTTGCAAAGTGCCGGACGAGCAGAAAATTATTATAGTTATTATAAAATTATTATGGACGCAGTAGTCCAGCGCGGCGGATACACATTTCCATGTTGTAAAATTTAAATAAGACAATATTTCTATTGCAAATACAAACCCCTCCATCAACGCATCATTGCTGTATTGTTAAAGAGCTGCGTGGACACACACATCGGATCTGAACAGTTGCGATACAGTGTGGACATCATTTTAGATCATATTCCAATCGGATACAAAGATAATCGGATTTGGACTGACAGTGTGAATGTAGCCATAGTGAACTACTTTACGTCAACATCTTAGTCAAAGTCAACGCTTCATTTACACATGTGGCTGGTGCTGTGCCTCTCTCTACCACAAACGCCATCTTTCATCAGTTTTTTGCACTCTTCTCTTTAAAGGGGTGATGAACTGAGAAATCAAAATTTCCTTGAGCTTTTGACATATAAGAGATCATCATACTATAATAATATCCTGTAAGTTTCAAAACTGAAAACTACCTTGTTAGTCCAATAAAAGCTTTTATAGACATCAGGCTCAGCAAACGACTCGTTTTTCAAAGTGGGGAACAATGACGTCAAAGAGGATAAAACACCGCCTCCACAAAAGAAGATCAACGCCTACTTCAACACGGCCTGTTTAGCCCCGCCCACCGATTCGCCCAAACATGCTAAATAACATAGGACGACATGATAATTGCTACCGGATCGAGCTACTTACAAGCAATAAACATGCTGTTTACTAAATATTGTGCAGTGCCTGGTTGTGGAAGAAGACAGTCTGCATAAGCTTCCTTCGGATTCCAGCATGGTTATTAAATCAATCAATCACAATTTCCCGACACGGATCTGTCAGCAACATGTAAGTAACCATGTGTATTCTAATGCCTGATCTGCGATCAGTGATTTCTGTGTAATTATTCAAGTTCAGATATCTTTCTCTTAAAATCGTTCAATAGGCTACTGTTTATGCATCAGTGACTAAACGATCAACTTCACATAATTTCTCGTAGTATTATGAAAATAATCTTCTTTAAACTGTTATTAAATTATATACAGAAAGCGATCAAAGAACGATCCCTTCCCATTCGCCCAAGCTGTCAATCAAACAGCACAGCGCGAGCCGCGAGAGCTGCTCATCTGTACACTTACTAAACTCGTGATGAAATAATGACACTGTTACACTACACAACGAAGCTCTTACTGTGTACTCACATCGTGTTTACATTGTGATTTGGAGTAAGCATTTGTGAGAGTGCAAAATTGCTTTGCAATGATAAGATCTTTATTCACGCGATCAACAGACTGTCTGTCATCTGCTCAGTCAGTGCTCATCATGCTGCAACCTTTCATGTGATGGAATAGATTTAAATATAATGCTTTAAAGTTTAAACGATACTTTTCAGGATTTGTTCATCTCGATAGCTGTAATAGTAAAAACGTAGTAAAAGTTTTCGAGAGAGTCGTAATACTAGCTATTTCCAATGCATTCTCATCCCCAAATCGTCACTTTCAAACATTCTTCAATATCCGACGCACAAAGCACCCTTTAGCGTCCATATGAGACGCTTCGGTTATGGGTAGGTTTAGGTCTGTGGTAGGGTTATGCGTCTCATATGGACGCTAAAGGGTGCTTTGTGCGTCAGATATTGAAGAAATTTTGAAAGCGTCAGTATATGACGACTTGGGATGAGAACGGGCTGCTATTTCATATGCAAGCATGTCAGCCAATCACAGCAGTGGGCATTTGCACTGCAGTCTCACAGCAGACACGCCCCTTAAAACTGAGCGTTCAAATCTGAAGCTGAAATCAGGCTTGGAAAAATGGCTTTTATTTATAAATTATGACAATTTTTGATGTAAAAATCATACTAACATTATAATTGCACCACAGGAAACATTATAAAATAATAAAACAATCCAGTTCATGACCCCTTTAACTTTCGGCAGTCTATAGAACTCAAAATGTTTTTTCTCGGTGCGACCGATTAGTACAGACCAAAACACGACCATTTTTCAGCAGCAATAATCAGCCAAATCTGCGAGTCCGTTCAGTTCAGTGGCATTGTTTACGTTCAGTGCCTCCAAAATGGCCGACTTCCGGATTGATGACGTGTAGTGAAAACCCTCTATTCTTTCTGCAGAATTAGCACTTTTGTTTAAATCTGTTTGCCAATCCCCACTTTCTAGAGTGTGGAAGGTTATTTTACTGTTGATTAATAGGAACATATGAACATTTCAGGAAAATACACAGAAAAAAAAATGGCTGAAGAAACCATTTTCACTTTTATTTTTACTCTGAAATTTTAAAGCGTGTGTGTGCGAGAGTGAGTGTGTGTGTGAGTGAGTGAGTGAGTGTGTGTGTGTGTGTGTGTGTTTGTCAGAGACACAGCACGTAAAGAAACAGCTGGTGGTTTTAACCTTTTCTAGATCACGTATGAACACAAGCTCACACACACAGTATGCAGAAAAACAAATATAGGATAAGAATGCAAGTCATTAAACTCTATTCAACAAGAAAGCAAAATTGCCTATTATCTTAACATGTGTTCCTGCTGTAAATGTGAATGACTGAATGAATACTGGATAAATGTGTAATAATTCGTCATCAGAATCTACTCGCTCTGCCCTGAAACCAGTGTCTTCTTCTCTGGTGGATCTGTTTTACACTGACTTCCTTTGACAAATTAAAAGCTCGTCTCCAGTCGCGCTTCTCTTCTGTATACAGAGTTTGTTCGGGGAGGAGAACATACTTAATGAAAAGTGATGGAACTCAAATTGTCTTATTACAGTTTTTCTCAGTCGCTTTGGTGCATTTCTCAGATCAGAAATGAAATTCATCTAGTCTCGTGTGCACGTCATAAAAGCAGTTTTTCATTCTTTTGAACAAGTTGCGGTTGCTTTGGTATATTCATGCAGTTGATTATGTACAATTGTCTGCGGTTTTATCAGTTGCTAATGCCATGTTGCTCAAAATGTATTAAATAGTTCTCAGTGCGATAGTCTTACCCCTCAAAACATCTAGTCATTAGTTCATCGTATAAGTCAGTAAATGCAAAATGGTTGATCTAGTTGTCATAAACTATCAAGCATATTTTCTACACATTTCTATTAGACTTTTTGTAAATGTGCCATGAATTGATGAATTGTGCAGATGAATCTTGACTTTCACTAATGAAGAGAATGTAGATCAACCAATGAGAAACCAGTTCTCTGAAATAGCTCAAAGTTGCATCTCATGAACCTTCGATTGGCAAGCATATATACAGTGCTGCATGCAAAAGCTAAACGGTCTTTCCTGTGTTTGCCTTTCTAAAGTTTGTACGTTCGAATGTCTTTTCTATATCACAATAATATTGTAAGGTTTTTTTTTGTTTGTCTGTTTTTCAGACCACTAGTAAAAGTGTAACTGTGAATCCTATCCAGTCTCTTTCAGTCAATAACTCACGTACAGTAGTGTGTAAATGTGTACTTTTGAAATGCATATATGGCATACAGAAGTAGCGCAGATTTGTACATTTCGATACAGTGACTGTCATCCAAACTGTTGTTGTTTACATCAGGTAATACTGACAGAGTTTTATTGACAACATGACTAAGCATTTTGACTATCTTGTTTGTGAACAATGACACAAGGACTTTAAAGGAGACATATCATGCTTTTAAATCGTTCCTTTTTACATATAAATCATACATTTGTAGTCTATATAAAGCGGAACTGCAATGCTTGGGTCTGAATTCCTCATTATTATAGCTCCACAGGACCCTTTTCTACCCCTTTTCTGATGTGCGTCTGAGAGCAACTCGTTTTGGTGCGTGTCTCTTTAAATGCAATTGAGACACTTCATACCCCGCCCCCTCTCCAGGTGACACTCGGTTCAACTCCACCCCGTTCGGCCATTTTTGTAGTTTGATAGCAGAGATACGATTATCTAGCGGCACAGAAACTTTTTATTCACACGTTATTTACAAAATGTCAACAATGGAAGACTTGTCCAGCCAGCCTTACATGTTCGAGCCAGAGTCGGAGCCGGAGCGAGATGAAAATTAAGACGACGAACCTGCAGAACAACATCTTCATATGGATGTATCGCAATGGTGTGTTACTGTATTTACACATGAAACTTTGGTCTTCCGACCTTTTACCACCGTGTCGATTTATTTTGATTAATATGTGCGAGGGAGAGAGAGCAAGACAGCGTCTAGTTTGGAGACGGTGTCTTGTTTACACTTTCGCCTGGCTCTGAAGAGAGAGAGTGTGTGCGCGCGACCGGGTCTCTATCTCTGCTCGCTCTTTCAGTTAAACATGCGCCCTGTCACAATCTACATTAGACGGTGTAATGAAGCGTGTGAGTTACTACATCCAACAACCGAACATTTTAACTTACCCTCTCGTAACTTCTGCATCCTTTAGCTTGGACTACAAAATTGCAGCGAGAAATAAAAATGGCGGATTGCTCGAAGTGTTGAGCTGGAAGTCAATGTCCTTATTTGGCAGTTCCGCTGCAAATACTGTGACGTAATAGTTCACAAAACGTCATAGAGAACAGAAAAATCGGAACAGGTTGAAAAATAAGGCCAAAACAGAATATAAAGATATCAACGAAGCACCTGAAGAGAATAATTTCAACTTTTCTGTACTTCCAAATATACAACAAAATGCATTTAAGGGCTAAAAAAGTGGATTTAGCATGAAATGTCCCCTTTAATTCTGATGGCACCGATATGTTCATTGACATAAATGCTTACTTTTGAGAGATGAACTAAAGATTTTGAGTAAGTGACAGGCTTTTGCAGGTAATCTAATGTGTGGTGCTGTTTGTATGAATTGTTTTGAGAATGCACATACTTCTTTGCAAATATTAAGGATGAGATTTATTTCCAGCCAGTGCTGTTATTGTTTACTTAAAGAAAAACTAGTTACTATGGCAACGGCAACATGCTGTGCACTCGATAGACAGGCAGGAGCCTCAACCGGTTTTGAATATAAAACATCTAAATATGGAATAAAAGACTGAATATCCTTTTGTTCCACAGCTATCGTGTGTTTCCAGACTCCTCTTCTTCTGCCTGTGGTTTGTCGAGGCTTTTGTGTGAAACGCAAGGGTAATTTAGACCCTCTCTGCATCTTGTGGACGGCGAATGAAAACGGTGGCATGTGACATTGTTCTCTGCTCAGGGTCAAAGGTCAAGAAGAATAGACAGGGATTTCTATTGGAATGAACAAACAAACAAACCCTGCAACATCCACCACCCCCCCCCCCCCCCATCCCCCCCCCCCCCATTCTATTAAAGTGAATATCACTTATTCATTAAAGTGAATAAGTGCAGAGGCTGCCTTTATACAATAGAAAAAAGTACTAGTCTATTCATAAATGCATTCTATGTCTTTAATCATAATGAAATGATACGTTTAAATATGAAACTAAACCTCCAGCAATTCATTGTCATAACAAATGAGTCATTGAATCATTCACTCAAATGATTCATTCAAAACAGCTGATTCATTCAGGTTTGTGTGAGTCGCTGATTCATTCATTAGAATGATTTATTCAAAAAAAGTCTGAAATGTAAGTCACCTAATATTAACTTCTTGTTTATGGAACTGTTGTATAAAATCAATATGACATATGCAATCGTGCTGATATTCGGGAAACAAAGGCTGCTACTGATAAAGTGTTAGGCTATATAACTGTTAATATATGTACATTTTTAATGTTATCGTTATCGGTCCGATAAGAAAATTTGGCCGATATATTAAAGCTGATAATAATGTATTATTTCCTTCAGCTGAGACACTTCAGATGCGCACTGTTCAACATGATGGTTTTGAATTACTTGAAATATGATTGAAATCATTTCAAAAAAAGGAAAATACAGTTCAGTGCAACATGTGCAGCCCGAGTCTGTCATATCGGCTACATAAAATTATAATGACAAAATCATAATCGTGTGCTTGGGACATGGCTTTTAATGATTTTGTAATCAAGATCTCAAAAATTATATTCAAATTTGGATTTGGATTTATTGGCAAGTATATCGGTTATCGGCTTTCAAATATAAAGAATTATCTAAATAGAATATGAAGAATTATCGGTATCGGCCAAAATGTTCATATCGGAGCATCCCTAATATAAAGAATTGTCGTATCGACCAAAATTTTCATATCGGCGCATCCCATATATAAAGAATCATTGGTTATCGGTATCGGTTATCGGTATCGGCCAAAATTTTCATATCGGTGCAGCCCTAATATAAAGAATTATTGGTTATCGGTATCGGTATCGGCCAAAATTTTCATATCGGTGCATCCCTAATATATAAAATTATCGGTATCGGCCAAAATTTTCATATCGGTGCATCCCTAATATAAAGAATCATTGGTTATCAGTATTTGCCAAAATGTTCATATCGGCGCATCCCTTATATAAAAAATTATCGGTTATCGGTATCGGCCAAAATTTTCATATCGGTGCATCCCTAATATAAAGAGTTATCAGTATCGGCCAAAATTCTCAAATCGGTGCATCCCTTATATAAAAAATTATCGGTTATCAGTATCGGCCAAAATTTTCATATCGGTGCATCCCTAATATAAAGAATTATCGGTATCGGCCAAAATTTTCATATCAGCACATCCCTTATATAAAGAATTATCGGTTATCGGTATCGGGCAAAATTTTCATATCGGTGCAGCCCTAATATAAAGAATCATTGGTTATCGGTATCGGTTATCGGTATCGGCCAAAATTTTCATATCGGTGCATCCCTAGTATATAAAATTATCGGTTATCAGTATCGGCCAAAATTTTCATATCGGTGCAGCCCTAATATAAAGAATCATTGGTTATCGGTATCGGTATCGGCCAAAATTTTCATATCGGTGCATCCCTAATATATAAAATTATCGGTTATCGGTATCGGCCAAAATTTTCATATCGGTGCATTCCTAATATAAAGAATCATTGTTTATCAGTATTTGGCAAAATTTTCATATCGGTGCATCCCTAATATAAAAAATTATCGGTTATCGGTATCGGCCAAAATTTTCATATCGGTGCATCCCTAATATAAAGAGTTATCAGTATCGGCCAAAATTCTCAAATCGGTGCATCCCTTATATAAAAAATTATCGGTTATCAGTATCGGCCAAAATTTTCATATCGGTGCATCCCTAATATAAAGAATTATCGGTATCGGCCAAAATTTTCATATCGGTGCATCCCTAATATAAAGAATTATAGGTTATCAGTATCGGCCAAAATTTTCATATCGGTGCATCCCTAATATAAAGAATTATCGGTATCGGCCAAAATTTTCATATCGGTGCATCCCTAATATAAAGAATTATAGGTTATCGGCATCGGCCAAAATGTTCATATCGGTGCATCCCTAATATAAAGAATTATCGTATCGGCCAAAATTTTCATATCGGTGCATCCCTAATATAAAGAATTATCGTATCGGCCAAAATTTTCATATCGGTGCATCCCTAATAAAAAGAATTATCGGTTATCTGTATCGGCCAAAATTTTCATATCGGTCCATCCGGTGCATCCCTAATATAAAAAATTATCGGTATCGGACAAAATTTTCATATCGGTGCATCCCTAATATAAAAAATTATCGGTTATCAGTATCGGCCAAAATTTTCATATCGGAGCATCTGCACCCCTAAGCCAACAACGAAAATAACTTTTCCGTGCCTTTCCTCACACTGTACACACAGTATGTGACTCCAGTCTCTCTCATCCATCTCTCCATCTGTGTGACAGACAGAAACACACACACCGGCTGATGATTGACGTGGCCTGAGCCGATCCACCGGATGAGACTGACGCTCTCTTGAACTCTCGTGTCTCGTCTGAGTCTCGGCTCGGTTCGGCACGAGCGCTCAATAATTGCTGGAGTCAGACGGGGCTTCCCTGTGTCACAGAGGATTATTCAGTCATGCAGACGGATCAGTCGAGAGCGATCGATTACAAAGCGTTTGAATCCACAGAGGCACATCTGATATGTGCAATAATTACTATCATTCACATGAATTACTCTCTGGGGACTCAAACAGTCGTAGCTTATGTTTATTTGTTTTTATTGATTTTTAACCATTATTTTTAAATATGTGGATCCACTTCTCCTCAATGATCTGTACAGAAACACATCAACTTATATATGCAAATATATATACCAGGAGTTTATGAAGTTTACTTGTTAAAGTACATACTTGTTCTGAATTTTGTCAATAATTGTAACTAAATTTTAAAAATGATCTTTGCCTGTAGCATGAACTGCAGGCAGGCTTTGATTACAATGCGAAACGATAATGATTGCGAAAGCTGATTGGTTGTAGAGTTTAATTTAAATTAATTTCATTTTGATTGGTTGTTTGTACAGTAAGATAATTTTGTTTCTCTTTTACATTTAGAAGTATTTATTTAAAAACAAATATATATATATATATATATATATATATATATATATATATAAAAATATATAAATATATAGTATTTATATAAATACAGTAAAAATACTGAAATATAATTATAATGTATAACAGCTGTTTTCTATGTGAATATATAGTAAAATATAATTTATTCCTGTGATTAAAGCTGAATTTTCATCAGTGTCACATGATCCTTCAGAAATCACTCTAATATGATGATTTGATGCTCAAGAAACATTTATGATTATTATCAATGTTGAAAACAGTTGTGCTGCTTCATATTTTTTGTGGAAAACATGATACAGTTTATCTTTCAGGATTCTCTGATGAATAGAAAGTTCAAAAGAACAGCGTTTATTTGAAATATAATCTTTTGTAACATGATAAATGTCTTTACTGTCACTTTTGATCACTTCAATGCATCCTTATTTCAAACATACACACACACACATCATGGTGACACAGATTACACAAGTGACCTCGACTCTCTGTCAGAATCAGTTATGCCCTGTAGCCAATCATGAGCTTCACACACACACACACACACACACACACACACACACACACACACACACACACCTGATCACACACACCTGATGCTCCGCACGGATTGCTTCAGCTGGAGTGTGTCTTCCTGTCCAGTGACTTTCACCATGAAAACACACCGCTGATTAATGCAAGCACAAACCGCATCCAGAACACTAATTTGCAGATTTCAAAAACAGTGACTTACAATTGGCCATGCATTGTTTTTCTCTGTCATGGAGATCACTACTTTTTAATACAATAATTATTTTTTATAATTATTTCTCTTTTTTTTCCTACAGATTTCCTACAGAAAAAAAATGTGTTCATATGATGTAAAAACATGTGTTTTTACAGTGCTTTTCTCTTTTACATTGCAGCTCATCAAAATAAGTTAAGCAATTTTTTAACCTTTTTTATATTATCATTTTCTTTAAGTCAATAATGTAATTTAAGTTGAAATGACTTCCAACATCCTAGTTGATTGTACTTACTAATTACTAAAATATGATAAAGAAATTAAATAATAATTATTATTTTCAGCAATAAAGGGGAAAATCACTACATGCAAGATGGGCTTTTATTAAACCTTGGCTGTCGATGCTGTAGAAATGTGGTGTTGTTGTTTTAAATTGGCTACGTGACTAGATAAAGCCGAAAAAGGTTGTGGCGTTCCCTTTAGCTATAATATAATTGGTTTTAGTGCTGCCTGACAGAATACAGAAATGCAGAAGATCAGTATAGTTTTAACAAAAATGATATGTTTTGCATCATCCTGCAGACATTTTCTGTCAAATAAACAGGGATATTCGGGTGCAGGTAACATGGAGAGAAAGAGGACATTGTCCATTTACATAATCAATATTTTGTTGTGTTGCTTTCAGAGAATATATATTTTTCCCCCAATTAGCAATTGTTTTCTTGTTTTAAGTATAAATTTCTTAAAATCTTACCATGAAATCAATAAAATGCTGTCGTAAGAGCTGTTTAGATATTTTACTGAAGACAAAAAGTGATTTAAAGTCCCCCTGTGGTGAAAATCCAGCGTTTAATGTAGTTTATGTGTCTATGTGGTGTTTTTAATATGCTTTAAGACAAACCATGTGTAAATTCATAAGTCGACAGCATTGCTGAGTATTTTCTCCTTAAAACTGCAGTGAACCAAAGACAGTCTCAAAAACACGCTTTGAAATCGCTGGTGTTTCTGACGTCACAAACTACCTTGTAACCAATCAGATCATGAGGGGGGCGGAGCTTTAGCATATCATTATCTGAAGCAGGCGAGTCTCAGGTTTTCCCAGTATATTTTTCTATTAATATGAAAAATCGTGTACATTTAGCAATATAGTGTGAATTATGTGATGTATATTACGATGTTATGATGAACTTGATGCCTTTCTCCACAGACATTCTGAGTTGTTCAAAGCGTTTACTACAGTAAAGTTGAGTGAGTGGATCTCTGAGCTGGTGTGAGTGAGTGGAGGCGGGGCTCATTTGCATATTCATAGAACAGCGTGTATTAAATGAGGCAAGGGTGCCGAGTTACATTCAAGATATTTTAAGGGTGACTTTAAGAAGCATGTCTGCACTAGATGCTGTTTTTGTACTCCTCTTCAATGGGTACGTTTACACGACAACGATATGCTTAAAACGGAGACGTTTTTCCTTTGGGTTTTTTAGAGACACCATTGTCAAAATGATCCCGTTCACACAGAATCCTTGAAAAACGGCTAAAACTGCTGCCAGGCCATTAGATGGCGATGAAACATAGACTGAACACGTAATACACATGAGCATGAAGTCATCTCTTCAGAGATTTGCGTTTTAGTTGTTTACACAGAGACCGTTTTCAAAAACTTTCCCTTTGAAACCCTTTTTCAAAAGTTTGCGTTTTCAGGCGTCAATTTTTTTTGTGTGTAAATGAACGGCCAAAACGCATAAAAAGTTTTGCGTTTTTAGTTGAAAATGGTGTCATGTAAAACAGCCCCTTTGTCTTTGTAAATAATGGCACACTGATCAGGATTGTGGGATGGTTTAGCTCAGAAAGGGAACTGTGGAGTGAATCCGTTTGCGTGTCCCATTCTGGTCAGCCTGACCTCATGACAGCGCAGAATCCCAGATGAAGGGCAACGACACATCATTTCATCCCATAAACCCCTGCCGGATGATCAGTAAATGTTCAGCTGCTCGCTTCCCTTTTGCAGAATTACTGCATGTGTAATTTGCACGTTTTCCCGAAAACACACACGCATATGTCTCATTACTGCACGTAAATCGCACACTACTCAGTCCTCTAAGCTGGATCTTCTTCAAAGTCCAAACTATGACTTTTCGCACACATTACACTAATGTACAGTTACATTTTAAAATAGATGTCTATTTTTATTAATAATATGTGTATTCCTTGTTTTCTTATTATTTTTATGCACCAGGACAAATTCCTTGTACATGTTGTAGCCTACTTGGCAATAAAAGCTGATTCTGAATAGCGGAAAAAAACAAAACACTTCAGTAGAGGACGATGTCTAATGCAAAGGTCTGGACAGTCAAACAAAATGAGGATTTGACAATTATAGCATGAAATGCTTGAGAGAGAAGGAGAGAGCTCATCACCTGCATGTCAAGCGCTGGTGGAAATCTGTTATGGTTCATTCGACGGTCACATCTCTGAGAGTCCGTCCACATTTACAGTTAAACAGTTCATGTCCGTCTTTACTTTCAAAATTAACCTTTAAAAGCCACGGCTTATTTAAAATGCTTGAGAATGAACTTTTAAGCTGTTATATGCAAAGTTTTGTGCAGGGTTTGTCAATATGGCATTACATGAACCGGGAAAAAAAGTTAAGAAATGTCATCAATTCAATCAATGGATTTCGGTGGCTGAAATGCACTTATTGTGTTTGACCCACATTAAAAAATTTAAATGCTTCCTTGAAATTTAGTAAATTTTTCTCATTTATGATTAATAGGTGTGTTTTAGAAAGGCTTTACAAATTTTGGTTTCCATGCAATTAGCCAAAAATCAACAGCAAAGAGTCTGACAAAAAAAAAACATAAAATCTTGATTGAAGCTCGTCAAAAACAAGATATGAAATCCATTAATGACTCATTTTCTGAATTATCAAAGGAGAATTCAATGTGTCTTTATCTTTGAGAATCAGGCATAGAAAAAAAGCATTTTTACTATTTAAACTAAGCACAAATAATGTTAGATACTATACTGTAGTTGTAGTCATTTGTACCTCAGTGTGCCTCATAACAAAAACAATAAAGGATTTTTTTTATTTTTGTAAAACAAAGGATATTTGTGTCTGTGCAACTAATTTTGAACATAAATCAAACTGACCACAAACATTTTTTTAAACTCAACAAAATGTTTAAGTCTCTGACAACAATAGATGTTTTATCCTTTTAAATGACACTTTCTTTTCTTCTTAGTGTTTAATTCGTATAATTGCATGGAAACAAATGAGGGCCAATTTGACAACACTGAAAACAAATGAGCTTTCGGTAAATGCATTCAAAATATTGATGACATCACCATGCACTCAAGCACTTTTGTCCAATCAGATGCCCACTATAATGAGAAGGCCCCGCCCACTGACACCAGCTGACTCTGATTAGCAGCAGCTTCCTGTTTCAACATGTAATGCATCAACACTTGTGAAGTCTGTAGGTTAGTAGCGTCTCTATAAAGTCAAGGGCAAGAGATGCTGAGATCTGAGTCTAATGACGTCTCACTGAGATCTGATGGTCAGTTTCTGTCTTGAAGATCTTCTGCCAAAAAGAGTTCATAGATCCTCAGTCAAATTCAAAGGAGAAATTTTGCCTTTTTTGCCACTTTTACAGCATTACTTTACCACTATCAGACCTTTCTGGGTCGAAAGAAACAAATATTTGTTTGAGGACAAAGAACACCCTAAAATAGACAAACAAACAAACATGCCTAAATCCATAATATCTAATATTTTCTGGAGACAAACACTTATCCTTAAAATTCAGTTCGTTTCACAAACATAAACAGCTGGAGGCCTATTAGTCAAAGAGCTAAATTCAACACCTAAAACCTGTAAGTCTAGAGGGATTTGAAAGCTCCCTGAGGCATCATGGGAACTGCTAAACCAGGGCGCACACATGCTGTTCCCTAATGAGTATGTCTAATGTAGTGATACCTTTTGTTCTATGACTAAGACGAGATGACATCATTAAACACTAAGGCTGCATTCGAAATCGCATACTAACAGCATATGACACAAGCTTGTTTCCGCACAGAATACAAAATAAAAAAGGTAATTGCGACTCACAATTCTGACATTTTATCTTAGAATTGTGCGAGTTGCAATTGCATGTTATAAAGTCAGAATTGCGAGATATAAAGTCAGAATTGCGAGATATGAAGTCAGAATTGCGAGATATAAAGTCAGAATCGCGAGATATAAAGTCAGAATTGCGAGATATAAAGTCAGAATTGCGAGATATAAAGTCAGAATTCCGAGATATAAAGTCAGAATTCCGAGATATAAAGTCAGAATTCCGAGATATAAAGTCAGAATTGCGTGATATAAAGTCAGAATTGTGAGATATAAAGTCAGAATTGTGAGATATAAAGTCAGAATTGTGAGATATAAAGTCTGAATTGAGTGAAATAAAGTCGCAATTGCGTGTTATAAAGTCAGAATTGCGAGATATAAAGTCAGAATTGCGAGATATGAAGTCAGAATTGAGTGAAATAAAGTCGCAATTGCGTGTTATAAAGTCAGAATTGCGAGATATAAAGTCAGAATTGCGAGATATAAAGTCAGAATTGAGTGAAATAAAGTCGCAATTGCGTGTTATAAAGTCAGAATTGCGAGATATAAAGTCATAATTGCGAGATATAAAGTCATAATTCCGAGATATAAAGTCAGAATTGCGTGATATAAAGTCAGAATTGCAAGATATAAAGTCAGAATTGCAAGATATAAAGTCAGAATTTATATAGTCAGAATTGCGTGATATAAAGTCAGAATTGCGAGATATAAAGTCAGAATTGCGTGAAATAAAGTTGCAATTGCGTGTTATAAAGTCAGAATTGCGAGATATAAAGTCAGAATTGCGTGATATAAAGTCAGAATTGCGTGAAATAAAGTCAGAATTGCGAGATATAAAGTCAGAATTGCGTGAAATAAAGTTGCAATTGCGTGTTATAAAGTCAGAATTGCGAGATATAAAGTCAGAATTGCGTGATATAAAGTCAGAATTGCGAGTTATAAAGTCAGAATTGCGAGATATAAAGTCAGAATTGCGAGATATAAAGTCAGAATTGCGTGAAATAAAGTTGCAATTGCGTGTTATAAAGTCAGAATTGCGAGATATAAAGTCAGAATTGCGTGATATAAAGTCAGAATTGCGAGTTATAAAGTCAGAATTGCGAGATATAAAGTCAGAATTGCGAGATATAAAGTCAGAATTGTGTGATATAAAGTCAGAATCGCAGATATAAAGTCAGAATTGCGTGATATAAAGTCAGAATTGCGAGTTATAAAGTCAGAATTGTGAGATATAAAGTCAGAATTGTGAGATATAAAGTCAGAATTGTGAGATATAAAGTCAGAATTGCGAGATATAAAGTCAGAATTCCGAGATATAAAGTCAGAATTGCGTGATATAAAGTCAGAATTGCGTGATATAAAGTCAGAATTGTGAGATATAAAGTCAGAATTGTGAGTTATAAAGTTTTTTTTTTTTTTTCTTCCCTGTTTTTATCTGTCTTTTTCCCTACACTTGGTCTTCACCTTGTGCTTAGTGTACTCCTGTATGCCCTCTGAGGGTGTTTTATGTTTCCTCTGCATCTTGGCATTTTATGTACCTTGTATCCATGTCTAACTTGTGCTTTTGTCTATCCTATGCTTATTCTTTCACTGTCTGTCCGATTGTACTGTCCATACTGTCAGTGAATTCAACCATGGATGTAATTGCATGTGTTTTTGTACTTCCTTGACTATACCAATTGTTACAGTGTCCTTGGGTACCTTGAAAGGCGCTTTTCTAAATAAAATGTATTATTATTATTATAAAGTCAGAATTGAGTGATATAAAGTCAGAATTGTGTGATATAAAGTCAGAATTGTGCAATATAACACAGCCCAGACATCTAAAACAAGGCAGAATTTGGGCTGTCAAAATTGTGACTTTTCACTGGTATCTAAAAATGTTGTCATTATCATGTGACCTACCAGCAGTTGCGTTGCTTCACTGTCATTCATAAATCCTCTCCCGTGGCCTCATGGGATAGTAAAGTGTTCATCATATTCACACTTCAGAAGTAGTAGGTACTATTTTCCTACTGTTTTATAAGTACTGTGAATTCAGACATACTTCTTTTGTCACATACTGTTCGCCTACTATATAGTAGGGAAGTATGCGATTTCAGATGCAGCCTAAATCTAAATTAAAAAGTCTAATGAGGAACCTGTGAAGGTTAATTTCACAGATGGTATTCCGATGACATTTGTGGATTTTTTTAGGGATTATTTGGCGTAAATGCCACAAGTATCCTCTGTGCCTTGATGACCTGTAGATTTAGATTAGCGAATGCATCCTAACCTAGCATGCTAAGCTTAATGACTGTTGTGTTCTGATCAGCGAGACTCATGTCCTGTGGAGAAGCGTATATGTGTGTGTCATTAGAGCGGATTTACTGCATGACGGCCACGCTCTCTGCATTATACATTACATGTGAAGTGGGGATCTGAAAATAGCACTTCTTGCACTTCTCAAAGAATCAGTCTGGGTGAAACATCAAGCCTGGCATCCGCACGCCTTAGTGCATTCTGGATCGATTCCCTGATCATGCAGAAAAGCACGCAGCTCCATTTATCGCTACGGTTCAGAAAACTGTGATTGAAATCACTTCTCAGAAAAGTTTTGTTTCATTTTCTTCTGTCTACCTGGCATAAAGTCCGCATTGCAGCTTATTCTGGTTAAAAACTCCCACTTAGACAAGAAAAGACTGACCAGTTAGTTTTGTTTTAATGTGCCACACTGCAAAATGATGCTCTTCCTTAGTGTTTCTGTCTTGTTTTCCAGCACAAATATCTAAACATTCTGTCACAATTATGTTCTGTCTTGTCTTGTTAGTCCCTGATTAGTTAACCTTCATCTGTCTGTTTCAAGATACATTTACTGGAGAAGAACAATGACTGAAGATATATAAAAGTCTTGTTTTCGGAAAAAATGCATCAAAATGAAGTGAGTTTATGCTTAAAACAAGAACAAATATCTGCCTATAGAGTCAGAAAAATGAAACTTGGTTCAAAGGGAAAATAAGATTATTTTTCTGATGCCATTGATTAATCAGAAATAAAATGTCCAGTATGCAAATAAAAAGGTCTCAAATACTGATGTTAACATTAATGTAGCAAATTAGCTCAAAATAAATATTAATAATCAATCATAACTTGTAATAATTAATTATGAATATTTGGATCTGTTAACAGAATTAATTTAATGTAGTAAAATTAATATTACAATCAATCAACCTGTTCGTCACGTGAACACTCAGGGCCCTATCTTGCACCCAGCGCAATTGACTTTGTACACCGACGCATGTTTCATTACTATTTTGCACCCGCGCACAGCGGACTTTTCCCTCCACAGACGCACGCTGGTAAATTAGGGAATGAACTTGCGCTCCCGGGGGCGGTTCAGTGAAAAGAGGAGGCGTGTTCCGGCGCAAATGTTCCCTGGTGCTATTTTGCAGTTTCAGAAAACAATTCCGCCACTGACCAGGAAAAACCTCGTCTAAAGGCGTTGCGCATGATATTCAGATGCTATTTTAAGGGCACATGCTTGGCCATAATGTAGCGTGTGCACAACACGCATACACTTTGTTTCTCTCATCTACATACAGACGCAGCATTTCACATTTTTAGAAAACCATACATTATTACAAGGAACAATATTAACACACGAGGGAAATCATTTTGGTGTCCATGAAGATGTGAAAAAATAGGCATAAATCTAGCTTACACATTTACCCAAATTATCATACGCCTGTTTAACCGAAGCTAATCTGGGTGTGTTTCTCCATCCCCAATGTCACTTCTCTGTGTTTTACGGCCCTGACGAGAACGTCGGTCTCCTCGGCTGTGAACCGCTCCTGCAAATCCGCCGTTATAATAGCAATCCGCCATGGATCAAGCGCGCCTGCTCTTAAAGGGAATGTGAGATGTCGCTCTGATTGGTTTTTTTCACGTTACGCCCAAACCACACCTATGAGTAATGAAGCGACTTCAGACCAACACATTTTAGATTTGCATCAGGCGCAAGAGTCATTTATCCCGGCGGTATAATAGCAACAGCGCCCGAGATCCGCCCACAAAGTTACTTGTGTTTCACGCTTGATACTTGCGTTTCAGATCGTTAAAATAGAGCCCTCAGTGTTAATTGTTTATTAATTCTAAGAAATGATAATTTCTGGGGAAGGGAAATGTCTTTCTTACTGTACAGTACTACTAAAAGCCTATAGTCAAAATCTAAATCGTAAAATAAACTTTGTTTCAAGCAGAGAATCCGAACCAAATATGTATTGTGCACAAGTTTTATTAACTAAATTACAAACATAACTAATCTAAACACACATACACACAAAAATGGAGAATGACAGTATGGAAACGGAACTATGGAAAAGATCCATCTAACTATGAAAAGAACCATCAGCTTATTATTTTCAGATCACCTCATTAAATGTGTCCTTGCATGGCCTTTGCAGTGAAAACATTTCGTGAAGTTCCTGAAGAAGGATTTTGATGGTGCCATGAGTTTCAAACGATTTCTTCTGCATTTAAGGGAAAAAAATGGTTTGTTTGACTCTGTTCGGTTGAAGGTTTTCTCTCTCTCCATGAGCACATGGCTGGAGTGCAGATTGTGTCCTGCTGGCCCTGGGCCAGAGAAGCCACGCAGAGCAACCAGGAGAAGAGAGGAAGTCTGAAGAGTTGATGGTTGTCCATTCAGTGATGGTAAAGTTGCAGTTTTCTTCTGAGCTGGAATGAAGAAATTACAGTCTGACTCTTTTGGGACATAGAGACATCAACCTGAAGAAGCAGCAGTAGAAGCACCAGGAAAAGAAGAGAGGGAATTTGTCTCTAATAAAGCCTGAGAAAGGCCCCACCTCTCCGGGTTTGCTTGACCAATGAGAAGGGTGGAATTTCCAAGCGGGAAAATTCCTCTGTTGGCGATTTATGGATCTTTTGTTTTAAGCGTGCTCGTTTGCATGTGCAGCTGGATTGGTTGCTGATGAAGAAAGATTCTTGTAATCCTAACATGTTGTGCAGATATCAACATATCATATACACAGTCATTTCAATCTTCAAAGTACCAATTTATAGAGACCAAACATGGTATAGGTGAGGTTACACTGACCATTGAGTCTATTGTAAAATACACAGTATCAAAAAATAATAGTATTAAAAGACATTACACAAGACAGTACATCATTCACAAAATGTTCTGGGATGCATGTTGATTTATAGATCAGTTTGTCTATAAATGAATGCAGGAAAGTCTGTTTTAAGGTCTGTAGGTTCAGAGACTTAACTGCATGTTACTTACAATTAAATGTATTGTTTAAATTTACACTGAATGGAATTGGTTGAACTCACATACATCTTTACATGTAATCTCATAATTATTTCTATTGTCTTAAGTATAGGTTAAAGTATAGTGCCAAATGACAAGCATTTTTGGTAAATACAAAATATTTTACAAATACTTTCATATGTTTGTAAATACACAAAGTAATTTAGTATATGTATGGACTTTGAATGTAATAGCGAATAACACACTATAGTTAAAATTACTTTACATGACATTAAGATTATTAAAACAATAATTTAAAGAGTACTTTAAATAAATCTTTGAATGAAAAATAAAAGTGGAATCTCTTTAAGTGCACTTTAGTGTTTTTAAAGTACACTAAATGCACATTCAATACAAATGACTGCACTTCTTTTTTTCCTCATAATATGCCTAACTAAACTCACATACACCTCCCCCTCTCTCTCTCTCTCTCTCTCTCTCTGTCACACAACACATGATGCATGATTGTTGATTCTAACTTGTAAAGAGCAATACCCTGCTGCATTGCAGTACTGCAAGTTTGAGGTCTTTAATTATGAAGATTATACAGCACACACACAGGCTGGGCCATATGCAGCATTATAATTAATCATATAGTGTCTGTGCTGAGAGAGATCCAAAATAACAGATTCCTTTGGTGTTTGTTTTCTCTTTGCCTTCCTGAAAAACCCTGAAAATCCAATGCAAATCCTCAGAGTAAAACACGTTCGTATCAGTGAAAAGCTCCTTTTAGTCTCATTCCCCAGAACTGACCGTCTCTTCAGAGGACAAAACTGCCTGACCGAACACAGCAGACCGATTGACGTTAATAAGACTGAACAATTTTGTCACATGTAACACAATTTGCAGATTATAAAAGACTACTTTTGTCCTAAAACCAGGTACACTCTGCATTTTGCCACAATTTTGTCAACTGAAGTGACATCATTTACCCTTATTAGCTGATAACTGATTATGTTTGAAATGGACACATTTCTACCATAGCTCTTCTCTCTGAGAAAACCTCAGGCTGAAATCTACACTGATCTATTGATGTTTTCAGACTGTGGAAAAAAACTAGCCACCTGGTGTTTTCAATCTCATCTGAAATTAGGTAAAACATTACAAGTAACATGCATAACATAATCAGATTACTTTTGTGATGTAAGGAGTGAAGTAACGCTTTACAAGGAACATGCCAAACGTAATCGGATTACTTTTTGTTGTAACAAGTAACGCATTATTATTATTTAACATATCTTTATTGCGAGGATTAACCCCTTGAGATGAGACATCTCGTTTTCAAGGGGGTCCTCCAGTACATCAAAGCAAAAAAGAACCAAAACAACAGAGCAAATATCACAGTCAAAGACAGCACAACAAAACACAACAACAAACACACACCAGCTCACAATGCTCAACCCCACCCCACCCAGCACGAACCCCACAAGTGACATGACAAAAAAAAAAAAACACATGACTAGCATTGCACAAGATCAAGAACTAAGAGTAACACAAACAAGAACATTGATGATGATAAACAACAATAATAATATTGTATTACAAGTAACATGCATAACGTAATCAGATTGCTTTTTGATGTAATGAGTAAAGTAACGCATTACAAGTAACGTATTACATAATCAGATTACTTTTTTTGATGTTGAGTAAAGTAACGCATAACAAGTAACATGCATAATGTAATCAGATTACTTTTAGATGTAACGAATAAAGTAACACATTACAAGTAATGTATTACATAATCAGATTACCTTTTTGATGTTGAGTAAAGTAACGCATAACAAGTAACATGCATAATGTAATCAGATTGCTTTTTGATGTAATAAGTAACGCATTACAAGTAACGTATTACATAATCAGATTACTTTTTTTGATGAGTAAAGTAACGCATAACAAGTAACATGCATAATGTAATCAGATTACTTTTAGATGTAACGAATAAAGTAACACATTACAAGTAACGTATTACATAATCAGATTACCTTTTTGATGTTGAGTAAAGTAACGCATAACAAGTAACATGCATAATGTAATCAGATTACTTTTTGATGTTGAGTTAAGTAACGCATAAGTAACGTGCATAATGTAATCAGATTACTTTTAGATGTATCAAATAAAGTAACGCATTAAAAGTAACGTGCATAACATAATCATTACTTTTTTGCTGTAACGAGTAAAGTAACACATTACAAGTAACATGTATTACATAATCAGATTACTTTTTTGATGTTGAGTAAAGTAACGCATAATCAGATTACTTTTTTGATGTTGAGTAAAGTAACGCATAACAAGTAACGTGCATAATGTAATCAGATTACTTTTAGATGTAACGAATAAAGTAACACATTACAAGTAACATGTATAACGTAATCACATTACTTTTTTGATGTTTCGAATAAATGAATGCATTACAAGTAACATGCATTATATGCTCAGATAATCAGATTCATGTATGTTACATGTGCAGTAGCAGCAGCATGTCTTAAATGCTCACAGCAATGTCTGTGAATATTTTGGCAGTAGAAAGTCTCTGTACTTGCTCTGCAGAAGCAGCAACGCAGCAGATCTATTCCGGCAAAACCAAATATCCATTGCCATACCAATCTCCCGAGAATTGTCATGACAGAAATACATTTATTTACAAACAAAAAAGTTACTGCATACAATACATAAAATCTGACAGGCAGCTATCAAATAGGGTAGTATAAATCAGAGACCACACAGTTTTGGAATAAATAAATAAAAAGATCATTCTTAATAATTCCCGACGTCCTGAGGTAGGAGACATGAATATATCCATCACGCGCTTCTGAACCCAATAACATCCTCTGAATTATAGCATAATGAATATTTTCCTTAACTCTTACCACATACAGATTGCATACGACACGGACACGGTAAATAAAACAAATCAAAATACCTGTAGGGAACACGATTCTAATATATATTCTAATGCACATTATATTATTCATAAACACAAATCCACCGCAAATAACTGTGTGTCCCGGTGTAACATGAGCGTGATGTGAAATGAAACATCCTCCTGATTTGAGTTTTTGATTATGAATGACTCAGACAGATTGTTTTGTCTGTCACCGCAGGCGCTGTTGTGTCTCGTGTCGTCTTTGCTTGGGTTCATGAACCTGTAAAATGGGGGACGTTTCTGAGAGTATAGATTAGAGAGCAGAGCACTGTCTGCATAATAACACAGAGCCGCTGGATGAAGCTTAAAGGGTTAGTTCACCCAAACATGTAAATTCTGTCAGTAATTACTCTCCCTCATGTTGTTCCAACCCCTTTTGTTCATCTTCAGAACACAAATTAAGATATCTTTGATTAAATCTGAGAGCTGTCTCACTCCTCCATAGGCTTCTCTATTATTGAAACTTGCCGGCCCAGAAAGTTAGTAAAGACATCGTTAAAATAGGCCAAGTGACTACAGTGGCTCAAGCTTAAGTTTATCAAGTGACGAGAATACTTTTTGTGCACAAAAAAAAACTAAAATAACGACTTTATTCAACTCTTCATGTTCTTCTGTGTGTCTCTGAGTGAGTTCACATAGTGTTCACATAGCGTAACAAGCGCAGCGCTTCTGGGTTGTACGTCAGAACGTAGGAACGTTATTTTATTTAGAATACATAGAAATGTTATTTAGTTTATCAAGAGGTTTAACCCTTAAAGACCTAGAACATCTTTGGAGCACCTGACTCGCCTGCTCTTTTTTGTTTTTCTAACCCATTATAGCAGTCACTTGAGGAGAACTTGAAGTTCTTGAAGTTCTGAACTCTAGCTCATTTAAATTCCCAATTTTGCATTTATTTAGCATCGTTTTTGAAGAGTGCGCATGTGTGAACGAGCTCTAGTACGTAAGAACGAGTCTATGATTGAATCTGTAAATAAAGCAAAATAACTTTAAAAAAAAAGAGAATAGTCCTCAGATGACATGTCCATAATTTATAGCAAATCATAGCGTTAATTCGGTCTCAAATAGATTCATTAAAAGTAGTTATTACTCCAACACCTGCGTGACGTCATAAACCAACGTGGTTGAATGACAAATTTCTGACAATATGGTTTCGGGAAACAGTTGAGACTCGCTAGTTGATTTCTTCAATGATGCATCGCACTATGATAGTGAAGCAGCGAGTTACGCCATTGTACGGGAAACACACCCCAGTTTAGTTCCTGTCTCTATGAAGCCCCTCCTTCTGAAAAGCACACTGTGCTCTGATTGGTCGGCTGGAGCAGTGTGTTGTGATTGGTCGAGCGCTTCAAGTGTGTTTGGGAAATGTCCCGCTCCTAATTACCATAACCGCCAGTTTAACACTAACTCAACTGGGCCCCGCCCCTTTATTCTGCATATTAATTATTATAATGAGGAATATTGTGACGTGTTCGATCCCGGAGAAACTCAAGACTACAATGAGTTCAGAAACACTGACACTGATATAGAGAAGAACTTTTTCATTCTCATACAGCAACATTACAAACTCAAAAGAAAGCTGAAAAAAGCACAATATGTCTTCTTTAATATGCTCATAAACTGAAAAGCACAACTGCCAAGGGAATCTCTGGATGCTGACACTCTTCAGGGGTTTAGGACTCAAAAACACGAGGCGGGAGTGGATTCAGTGCCTTCATTTGTCATTCATAATGTGTCTTACGAGATAACATGCCTCCGAGTTTCCAGCCAAGACTTTTTCCTTGAGGAAGCGAGACTGATTACCTAGAATTGGGAATGAGAGCATTGTCAAGAAACACTTTCACAAATTATGCACAGAGCTCGTGACTCCAGACTGAAAGCCGAGGCTCATGAGACGCATAAAAGTAGCACAGCTATGAAGGAAATCACTTATGCAAATATATATCTGATTGCTTAATGACTGTATTGACCAATCACAATCAAGTGTTCCAGAGACGCGTTTTGATTGTTTGAAAATGTTCTTGAAACATTATGTCCATTGTTTCAGTACTCACTAGTCACTAGTTAGTCTTTAACCTGGAACAAACTAAGTGACCATAGTATGGGACCTTTTATGAATTACAACATTAACACTCTCATTTTTTATTAATTAATGTGAAGCTGCTTTGAAACAATCTATGTTGTACACTGTTCAACAAAAGTTCTTCTCTATATCAGTGTCAGTGTTTCTGAACTCATTGTAGTCTTGAGTTTCTTCCGGGAACGAACACGTCACAATATTCCTTATTATAATAATTAATACGCAGAATAAAGGGGCGGGGCCTGGTTGAGTTAGTTAGTAGTGTGTTAAACTGGTGGTTATGGAAAGGGGCGGGACATTTCCCAAACACACTCGAAGCGCTCGACCAATCACAACACACTGCTCCAGCCGACCAATCAGAGCACAGTGTGCTATTCAGAAGGAGGGGCTTCATAGAGACAGGAAGTAAACAGAGCGTTACTGACAGACTGGGAAGAGAGGAGCCGCAACAATGGAGAATATGAGGAAGATAATCAACATTCAAGCAGGAAAACCTGTTCTAGTAGAGATTAACAACAACATCAAGACTAAAAGGGCATAATGGTCCTCTTACAGATTGACATGTGGCTAAGAAGCACCAAAACACAATTTAGTTTGACTTTGCACAGAAAATGTAAAAAATACTGATTGTTTTTCAAATAATTATTTAGTTGGCTAACGATGCTTTTGGGAAACACACCCCAGTTTAGTTCCTGTCTCTATGAAGCCCCTCCTTCTGAAAAGCACACTGTGCTCTGATTGGTCGGCTGGATCAGTGTGTTGTGATTGGTCGAGCGCTTCGAGTGTGTTTGGGAAATGTCCCGCCCCTAATTACCATAACCGCCAGTTTAACACACTACTAACTAACTCAACCAGGCCCCACCCCTTTATTCTGCGCATTAATTATTATAATGAGGAATATTGTGACGTGTTCGTTCTCGGGAGAAACTCAAGACTACAAACATTGCTTATTTTTCTGTGAATGTAAAAGGCATTTGTAAATTAGAACCAATTAGCACGAGCCATCTGGTAACAGGCGACTGCCAACAATCAATAAAACCCATTAGTATTCACACAATAAAGCGACTAAAGTTGTTTAGCAAGAGGTTTTTAAATAAAAAGGCCAATGTGAGGAGATGGATTGTGCCGCTGCCAGTCTTGATCACTTATTTCTGGGAGTTTTTATACACATGAGCAACTTCATCATCTGCGTTTATGTAGGGGGAGATGGTGTAACATGGGGAGAGCTGTAACACCATCAATTCCACCAATTAGTGATAAGATACGAGTCATGTGATCACTTCAGTATTTTCCTACTTCCTCCCCGATCCATCATGGTGATTGTCAAGGCTGGAAATGCAGAATATATAGAGAAAAACTGATTTTGAGGTCAAAAAGTAAATTTTATATATATTTTTTTACTATAATACTATACTATTCCAATACTATATTTTGTTTAGTATCTTAAAATAAAATTGTATGACTTATATTAGATTAAATAGTAGTTTCTTAGGCAATATGTGATGCATTTCCCCCCTGCTAATATCAAACCACTATGTTTACACAGCTAAACATTGGATATAGCCAGGTGAAAATGTCTTGTTGAATCTTGTAAAACACTTAATGTTAAGGTCTGAATGGAACCCATTTAGGCTACCCATGAGCATTAATACAGAGGCAGGAAGAAGTACTTTAGAAACCTGTCTTTATTAATTATTATTGCAGAGATGGGGTTTGGGGCTGGGTCCGTGGGACTGTTTCTGGGGGTTCACTTTTTATTTTGCTTACCTTTTGTCTTCTGCATTCTCCTTACCATTGTCTCCTGTTCTTCCCTCAGACTCGTCCCCCAGAAACAGTCCCACGGACCCAGCCCCAAACCCCATCTCTGCAATAATAATTAATAAAGGCTGGTTTCTAAAGTACTTCTTCCTGCCTCTGTATTAATGCTCATGGGTAGCCTAAATGGGTTCCATTCAGACCTTAACATTAAGTGTTTTACAAGATTCAACAAGACATTTTCACCTGGCTACACCCAATGTTTAGATCTGTTGTGGTATTATGCAAATTAGCACATACGTAATTAGATTATGCACCGTTTGTCCATGTTAAAGGAGAACTCCGGTCAATTTTAACATTGAGCTCATTTTTTTGTATTACTTATACCTGTGTTTACATCCTGTTTTCGGTCAAAGTCCATAGTAATCGATTGTCGAGTTCACGCGCATTGGTTTAGTACCTATGATCATGCGCGTGAACTCAGTGTTGGGGAGTAGTTAACTACAAGTAGCGACGCTACTAACTTAACTACATTTTTCAGTAGCTTGGCAGTAGCTCAGTTGCTTTTTAAACAGTGTAGCTTTTCCAGTAGCTAACTACTTTTTGCAGCAAGTAGCTGTGTAGCTCGAGCAAAAGCTACATTGCGTTTTGTCGAGCCTGCGCGAATCAGCGTGATGCAAGGATATTCTTCTTCTTGTTAGATTACAAACTAATTTTTTGCCATTACCGCCACCTGTTGTTTAATCACGCATCTTGCGGCTAACGGTTCACTGACGTACAGAAGTGGGTTGACACACCCATATTATCCATGATGGAGCAAGACGTGGCGACAGATTTGGAGGACGGAGAAACAACTAACGTTAATTACCCATGGCCTTAATTGTCCAAGTTCATGTCTCTCAAATAAAAATGTGAGTGTTGTGTGTAATAAAACAATACTCTTTGAAATCATAATTGTATTGCATTGTTTTAAATACTAAATATTTTACTTAGAACATTCCTCAGACACTTATTCAGTTATTTATAATATGCGTTGTTCAAAAAAATCAAAAGTAGTTTCAATGTAGCTAGCTACTTTTTGATAGTAACTTGTAGTGTAGCTAACTACTTTTCCAAAAGGGTAGCTTGACTGTAGTTTAACTACTTTAACTTACGAGTAGCTTAGCTTGTCTAACTACAGTTTCAGAGTAGCTTCCCCAACACTGCGTGAACTCGACAATCGATTACTGTGGACTTTGACCGAAAACAGGATGTAAATACAGGTATGTGCGATGGCTGAATAAACATAATTTTTTATTAATATCTTTCACATCTACTGTAGTCAGATTCACCCACGTTCACTCTAAAGGAATCACTCACATGACCTGTGCACTTGTAATGACACATCAAGGATGTTAAGAGGCTAAAAGCAGGTTTAAAACTTGCCCCATTGAAGTCAACAGGGTGCAAATTTTAAAAAGAGGATAACACGGTGTAGGCAACACAGATTTTTGTCGTTGTTCTCTGTATTGACAGCACTCCAAATGTACAAAAAAATGAGCTCAATGTTAAAATTGACCGGAGTTCTCCTTTAACAAATAATAAAAAAAAAAAATGTAATACATTTTTTTGTTTGTCTTGATGCAAGTAATCAACTCAGTAATTTTCATGGTGATATCTAAAGGTTAAAATCTTTACCCTATTCACGAAATATAATGAATAGGCGTATGAATAGGCTATATTTGGGTCTTTTTCGAAACTTTCCCTACAGTGATTCTTCTGGACTTTTTCCCCCCTTACTCAGGACATATTGAGGATAGAAAATCAGTTGAGTTTGCTTCTGTTGCAATTTGTTCAAGGTTGACCCCCATTTTGGCTTAAAATGACTGGACTATAGGGCATGGAAAAGAAAGAGTGACAGAAGTGTCTCTCTGCCAATGTTTTATATAAAGTGGTTTGCATGGAGCAATTTAACAACTCAAAGCCAAAGTAGTGTTTATTAAGTATACCGTTAAGTACGTTTGTTTAGTAGATTAGGTTACACTTTATATTAAGGTGTCATTGTTACAGTGTAATTATACATTTAAGTACTGTGTAATATTAATTAACAGCATGTACTCACTATAGGGTTAGGATGAGGGTTTGGTTGAGGGTTAATTGCATGTAATTATGCATAATTTATAGTTATTACTACAGTAATGACATGTAACATATGTGACACTGTAAAATAAAGCGTTACCGTAGATTAAGTTACACACACATTTTTTGTCAGACCTAAAGATGTACAAAGATGTTATAGTACATTGTAGTAGCCTAGTGTTATTATTAAGTGTACTGTTAAGTAAGTTTATTAGACAAATTTAAACACACACACACACACACACACAGGAGTCAGACAGACATAGTCTGTTATTGAGAGAGAGAGAGAGAGAGAGAGAGAGAGAGAGAGAGAGAGAGAGAGAGAGATTGTTCTTTTATTTCAATAAATCTGTTTTTGAACAATATCATATGGTATGGCATCCATTTTGACTTCTTTTGTCTATTGTTACAGATTATTTGTGCCTCTTGTCAAATTTAATGAATTAAAATAAACTAAAGTAACACGATTGTTTAATATTTTGTCACAACTTAATTTAATTGTGTTCAATCAACCTAATATATTTAAAACTGAAGTTTACTTAATTAATTTGTGTGAAAACTACATGAATCATTTTTGTTGAGGCAGTGGATCTGTAGTTCCCAGCATGCTTTGCAAGGGACTGCATTAGGAGGGTAAATTTAGCGATTTAAGTGTTATTTTATGTGTTTTTCTGTAAATGGAAAGATGTAGTTAGTTAATGTTAGTGTTTAATATTCAGTTATGTTAGAAACTTAGAGGACTTTCTGTAATGTTTTTGAATTTTGTGGTTCCCATTATGCAGAAGAGTGGCGAATGTGTTTAGTCTAGGGCTGTGGGCACTCAGTATAAATGCATTAAACCTCTTTCGCAGACTTGCATAAGTAATATTCAATATTACTCTGTAAAAAGTGGTTTTAATTTAAAGGAGACATATCATGCTTTTAAATCGTTCCTTTTTACATATAAGTCATACATTTGTAGTCTATATAAAGCGGAACTGCAATGCTTGGGTCTGAATTCCTCATTATTATAGCTCCACAGGCCCCTTTTCTACCCTTTTTCTGATGTGCGTCTGAGAGCAACTCGTTTTGGTGCGGTCTCTTTAAATACAATTGAGACACTTCATACCCCGCCCCCTCTCCAGGTGACACTCGGTTCAACTCCACCCCGTTCGGCCATTTTTGTAGTTTGATAGCAGAGATACGATTATCTAGCGGCACAGAAACTTTTTATTCACACGTTATTAACAAAATGTCAACAACGGAAGACTTGTCCAGCCAGCCTTACATGTTCGAGCCAGAGTCGGAGCCGGAGCGAGATGAAAATTAAGACGACGAGCCTGCAGAACAACGTCTTCATATGGATGTATCGCAATGGTGTGTTACTGTATTTACACATGAAACTTTGGTCTTCCGACCTTTTACCACCGTGTCGATTTATTTTGATTAATATGTGCGAGGGAGAGAGAGCAAGACAGCGTCTAGTTTGGAGACGGTGTCTTGTTTACACTTTCGCCTGGCTCCGAAGAGAGAGAGAGTGCGTGCGCGCGACCGGGTCTCTCTCTCTCTGCTCGTTCTTTCAGTTAAACATGCGCCCTGTCACAAGCGCAGCAGTTCATCTACATTAGACGGTGTAATGAAGCGTGTGGGTTACTACATCCAACAACCGAACATTTTAACTTACCCTCTCGTAACTTCTGCATCCTTTAGCTTGGACTACAAAATTGCAGCGAGAAATAAAAATGGCGGATTGCTCGAAGTGTTGGGCTGGAAGTCAATGTCCTTATTTGGCAGTTCCGCTGCAAATACTGTGACGTAATAGTTCACAAAACGTCATAGATAACAGAAAAATCGGAACAGGTTGAAAAATAAGGCCAAAACAGAATATAAAGATATCAACGAAGCACCTGAAGAGAATAATTTCAACTTTTCTGTACTTCTAAACACTCCAAATATACAACAAAATGCATTTAAGGGCTAAAAAAAGTGGATTTAGCATGAAATGTCCCCTTTAATTGAACACTAGTAGCTCCTATCACTGGAAATAACAAATTAGCTAAAATTATAATAATGGCGATTTTAGGCAGGACAAAAATTTAATGTAGTCAACCAGACCAAACTTTATCTAGCAGGAATGACTAAATTAATTTAAGTTCATTCAACAAGATTACAATAAATCGTTTCAAACAAATTAGATTTTGTTGGAAAAATGTAATTCATTTTCGTGGAAAAGCTTTCCTTAATTTAATCAAGTTCATTCAACAGCTTATTGTTTTGTGAGGTCTGTGATATTCTTGAATTGGTTCCACTTGTAGTGAACAAATGTGGGTACTTTGTATAAAAGTTTGAGAACTCAAGCTATAAAATGAAGCGAGTTACAGGTGCTGAAGAAAAGTGTTAGGCCCGTCCCCGGTCTCCTACATCGGACTCTAGGAAGTGAGGCCTTCATTAACACGGCCTTGAATGTCTGACAGCGGAAGCCTGTTAAATACTTGATGCTTGACTGGAGATGTTAAAGCTGGCCAGAGGAATTTAACATTTAATATTTCATCACCTTAAAGAAGGCTTTGATCTGAAATGACCTCCCCAAGAAAAAAAAGTGTAAAAGGAGAAGTTTTTAGAATGTAATGTACAGTAAATCTGTGTGAATCGATGGATCGTGTCAGGCTGTGAACAGTCGAGGATGTTGAGCGCCACCATTTGGCATCTTCTGTCATTACAGCATCCAAAGAGCAAGACCTTCTGGGTGAAATAATGATCAAATATTTATTTTTGTTATTAAAGATAATTAATCATTATTATTTAATATTTGAATAATTTTTTAAAAATATACATTTAGTATGAATTTTATTATTATTATTGTAATCATTTAATATTTTAAATTTACATTCTTTAATTTGAATATGCATTTATTGAGTATGAATTAGTTTATTATTATTGTTTAAACTTTTTACTATTTAAATATACATTTATAAAGTATTTAGTATAACTTAAATTATTCTTATTCTTATTTAATATTTAAAAATTGAAATATGCCTTTATTATACAGTATGAATTATATTATTTAATAGTTAAATGTTTTACATTTAATTTAAATTGACATTTTTATAAATTTAGTATGAATTAGGTTAGATTATTATTTAATATTTAAATGTTAATTTTTTTTCAATTTAAATATACATTTATAAATTATAATTTAGTATGAATTATTTTTAAAATCTTTTACTTTTTTATTTGAATATACATTTTATAAATTTAGTAAGAATTAGATGTTATTTAATATAACAAATTACATTCTTTAATTAAAAAATAAATGTATTTAGTATGAATTAGATTATTATTATTATTAATAATATTTAAATGTTACATTTTTTTCAATTGAATATTAATACATTTATGAATTATTTCATAAATTATTATTTAGAATGAAATAATTAAGATGATTTATTTATTCAATTTAACCAGCTAACACACATTTTGACTAATGAATTTCCATACGTTTTTCCAGTCTGTTGTGACATAATTTGTAAAAACTAATTTATAGAGATTTCACTCACAAAAATTAATTCTCAGCTAATTGGAAAATAAAAAATTATATTCACAATACAATTACGATTTAAATTTTTTTTAATTTCATTAACTTAAATGACTTCTCCAGGCCTATAAAACACATAAATAAAACCCCATGATTAATATTTCCATGTTTTCCATGAGCCTGGGAACCACTTTTGCATAAACACACACTTCTCACGTCACTTCTCAGAGAAGGGTTTTATTCGTAACATCTTGACTTCTACAAATATAGACTTTTCCCTTATAAAATCAAGTTATTTACAAACTCATCATTGTCCATCACAAAAAAACAAAACAAAGAAACATTAAAAACGAGTTGTTCTCACATATAATCTGCAGGATCAAAATGTCCCCGGCAACTAAAGTCTTTTGTTTCCCCAAACGTTCAAAATGTATAATAATCATAATCTCCTGGCCCTCGTGTGGTCTCAAACCCCGGACTCGACCTCTGTGATATCAGGCAGAACGTCTGAGCTGCTGTTTTCTGCACACTGACAGTGAATAAAAACATTATAGTGTCAGAAAGTAGTGCACTTTTTTTTTTAAATCATATTTTTGCTCATAAATGATCAATTTAATGTGTTTTTTTGTGCCTTTTTTGAGCAGTTCATAGTCAAATCCACTCTGACTGTACGGAAACAGAAGCTCAGAGGTTGTTAAACATCATCTGTGTTGCACAAGCAAAAAGTCTGATGTTAGGGGACATGAGGGTTAGTCCATTTTTAGGTGAACTAACCTTTAAAGGTGTTCTTTCATGAGTTGATGCAACATTGCAACATGATTGTTTACCCAGGAAGTGTGTGTTTTGTCTCTCAGCTTGAGGAACGTTGCTCTTCAATGAAACAAACAAACGGGAAAGACCTTCTTCCTTCATCCAGGCAACTTCTCGTCTGGCAAAAGTCCTGCTGTGCTTAGTTGTCTGGTTTCATCAGACATGATCTGTGTGTGTGTCAGTCGTCTGGTTCAGTAACACACTGCTCCACGATCTCCCGCAGGTTCGGGTTCTCCATGGCGGCCGCCACGCGCTCCTTATCGTTGATCTGTTTGTTAACTGAGAGAGAAGGACACAGGAGAACCAGTTAAGAGATTCAGCAACTCTTACACTCTCATCATCTCACACACAGATCTAATCTCCCGCTGGACGACGGCCGCACGCTTCCAGCAGATCGGGACGAACAAGCAGACGATATCTGGAGATTATCATCGAGGGTCAGTGATCAAACACAGCGGTACAATAATCCAAGAGTTCGTTTCCCACTTCCTCAAATGCAAAGTCTGCCAACAGTTTTGTCAATGCATGATAATTTTTTTGAATTTTGGCGAAAGATTCTGTAAAATAATTATTTATTTAATTTACTTATTGACGGATGTCTCATTTGCCATCATTATATTTGAATAATTAATTTATTTAAATGTTATAATTGTTAAAATATGAAAAATAAAATTATTTAAATTTGATATATTAAAATATATAAATTACATTAATGCATTTAAAAAAAACAAGTCATATATATATATATATATATATATATATATATATATATATATATATATATATATATATATATATATATATATATATATATATATATATATATTAGAGCTGTCAAAAGATTAATCGCGATTAATCGCATCCAAAATAAAAGTTTGTGTTTACATAATATATATGTGTGTGTATGGTGTATAATTATTTTCTATATATAAATACACACACATGCATATATATTTAAGAAAAATGTGTTATTTATATATCAAATATTTATATATAATATAAATTATATATAATATAAATACATATACACAGTATATACATGCAAATATTTCTTAAATATATACATGCATGTGTGTGTATTTATATATAGAAAATAATTATACACCGTACACACACATATATTATGTAAAAACAAACTTTTATTTTGGATGCGATTAATCGTTTGACAGCCCTAATATATATATATATGTAAATATTAATTATATATACTTATGAATATTGATGATAATTATTTAAATTGCATATCATTAAAATATGAATTAAAATGATAATTATTTAAGTTGTATATATTATTAAAATATATAACTTAAAATGATAATTATTTAAGTTGTATATATTATTAAAATTATATATGAATTAATGCATTTTATAAAAAATAAGTAATTTATATATATATATATACACATACACACACTTTGACATAATATTAAATATATATATAGAATTATTTAACTGAAAATAAAATGTTTAAATAAAATAATGTATATAATTATTACATTTTTCACAAATTGCTTTGTATGTGTCTATTTATGTATAAAACAATATATTATTTACTTTTAAATTTGTTTATAAATTTGATAAGTTAATGAATAAATAAATAATTTGATATAATATACAATATATATATATATATGTATATGTATGTATGATTTTATTATAATTTAATAAAACTTTTTTTCATTATAAAAATGATAAAATAAAATCACATATTTAATTTTAAATAATTAAAATTCTAAATATATAAACGACATATTTTTCCAGAAACAAAAAGAGATTAAAAGTTGCTGCGAGCTTCGTTAATGAAGAGTGTAAAGAGCACATCTAACAAGCTTGTGTTGATGTACTAGAGAAGGTCGTGTGAAACTGCAGTGATGAAGACGAACACTCACTGTCCTCCTCGGTCGAGTGCGTTCCCTCAGTTATGTAAATCTCCAGCTGGAAGGGAAGAAAGCCAGAGAGAAAATGTGATATAAAAAAAAAAGACACCAGAAAGAAAAGGACATCAAACACGAAAGGCTTCGAGAGAGTCCAACAACAGCCGTCACGTTCGCTCTCATCAATGTGACATCTCATTAAAAACCTACATGCCATGAGGAGATTGTTTACTCTTCCCATTCTTTCCCGTTTCCACACGGCTAATAATAGATCATCCAAACATCCGAGGAGACCTCTGAACAACACAGTGAGACGTACCTTGTGTTTGAACGGCAGACAGCGCTGAAGTTTGACTTGTAGACACAAACCTGCAGGAACAGGGAACAACAGGAGACAAGGGTTTCATTAGCAGTTCTTTCAATAATGCTGTGTGAATCATAATCATACACAATCATACACTCGTTGGCCAGAGAACTGAGCGACGGAGTCTGGTTTTTCTCCAGTCTGTCACTGATGGAGTTTTGGTTCCTCGACACTTTTGTTGCCATTGGCTTTTGCTTAGTTGGGGACATTTAATGTAATATTCAACACTATTATTGATCTGCACTGACACCATTATATGTGAACCTGGACCACAAAACCAGTCACATGGGTCAATTCTTTGAAAGTGAGATTTATACATCACATGAAAGATGAATAAATAATCTTCCTATTGGTTTGTTATATATATATATATATATATATGTGGTTGAGATAAAACTATTAGAAAATCTGGAATCTGAGGGTGCAAAAAAATCGAAACATTGAGAAAATCTCCTTTAAAGTTGTGCATTCATGTTCACGATTGTGCAGCATTCACTCACACAAATAAATGTTTTATATATTTACAGTAGGAAATTGACTAAATATCTTCATGGAACATGATCTTTACTTAATATCCTCATGATTTTTGGCATAAAAGAAAAATCTATAATTTTGACCTGTATAATGTATTGTTGGCTATTGCCACACATATACCCGTGCGCCTCGAGACTGGTGACGTGATCCAGGGTAACATATGATCTGATCCCAGCGATTGTATAATTTATAGTCTTTTTACCTTCAATAGTTGGGATTGAGTTGATCAACAAACGGACAGGGAACTACGTCATCACGTTGAAAGGTCGCGCCGGCGCCGGCAGAAGTACCGCCCCACTGTTTACAATGCGACCGTACGTAGGAGGATAGTTCAAATAGTATTGTTTGCTATTATATATATAGTAATAGTATTCAGTGAATATGAATATGAATAGTATATGAATAACATTCTGATGAATATGAACAGTAGTTCAAATAGTATTGCCGGCGCCCGTGTGACCTTTCAACGTGATGACGTAGTTCCCTGTCCGTTTGTTGATCAGCTCAATCCCAACTATTGAAGGTAAAAAGTCTATAAATTATAATTTTTTTTAAATGACCTATCGCTTCGCTAGATAACAACCTCTTCTTCAGCTGTGATCGCGTACAGCCCGTTTAAACACTTCAAAGACTTTTGAAACTGCATTGATTCGGACTTAAAAACCATGGTAACCAATGAAGTCCATTGTTAGAAGAAAAATCCAGAAATGTTTTCCTCAAAAAACATAATTTCTCTCCCACTGAGGAAAGAAACACATGGATATCTTGGATGGCATTGGGGTGAGTAAATTATTAGGAAATATTCATTTTGGGGTGAACTAATACTTTAAGTCTAGCTGGGTCTCGTCTACTAATCTACTAATACCTCAAGTGTGCTTTAATCACGGCCGGAGGATCTCACCAGCAAAAACAATACAACAGGGTTTATAGAACAGGAACATGGCGAAAACAACATGATACATTACATCATTTCCCTACAGTTTGATTGGTTCTTCATATGCTAACCCTTCTGTTACTAGGCAGAAGCAAACTCAGATCTCAAATCTGAGTTCAGTTGATTACTCAACATGTCATGAGAATATTCTAGACTGTTATATTTTCGCCCAGCCAGCGTCTCTGAATCTTCCACGGGTTTCGACACAGAGTGCATTTTGTTCGAGTGTTAGAATGTTAGGCCTAAAGGAGAAGTAAGGTTAGATGTTAGAATTATGGTTAGTTTAAAATACAGTTTACCATTTTATTTATTGAAAGATCCATCACACTGATCGTGACCTCGGGTCTCCTGAGATCAGCCGGTCGGGGTCACACACGGATAATGAGGCGAGTCTTGTTTTGTTCAACTCTACACGTATCGAATCGAGGAACGAGAACGATTCTGAGCTCAAGAAGTGATAAAAGAGTTTCACTAGAACCCATAACAGCTCAAATCAATGTCATGGCATTTTGCAAAAGATTTGTCGGGTAAAAAATAAAATAATACAGCACAAGGTTAAAGAGAATAAAAGATGACATGGTTTGTGCAACATTGTGTTTTGAGCTACTATTATTATTATTATTTTTTAGCATAATTTTTTTAATAATGTTGATAATTTTGCACATTTATTTATTTGAACATGGAATAACTCACAATAAACACTGTAACAGTGTTAGCAAAATGCTAAATTTCAGCATTTATATATACATATATATATATATAAATAATGTGTATATATATTAGGGCTTTTAAAACGATTAATCGCGATTAATCGCATCCAAAATAAAAGTTTGTGTTTACATAATATATGTGTGTGTGTACGGAGTATAATTATTTTTTATATATAAATACACACAGATGCATGTATACATTTAAGAAATATTTGCATGTATATACTGTGTATATATATTTATATTATATATAATTTATATTATATATAAATATTTTATATATAAATAACACATTTTTCTTAAATATATATGCATGTGTGTGTATTTATATATAGAAAATAATTATACTCCGTACACACACATATATTATGTAAACACAAACTTTTATTTTGGATGCGATTAATCGCGATTAATCGTTTGACAGCCCTAATATATATATATATATATATATGTATTAGTGCTGGGCAATGATTAATCGCATCCAAAATAAAAGTTTGTTTTTACATAATATATGTGTGTGTATGGAGTATAATTATTTTCTATATATATAAATACACACACACACACACACACACATATATATATATTATATATATATATATATATATATATATATATATATATATATATAATTTATTTATTTTTTTGCTAGGTTTTCTCATTAATGTATTATATCTTATTTAAGTTAACATATTATTATTAATAATATATTTTTTTATTATTATTTTAATTAAAGGTAGTATTTGTTGTTCTTCCTTTAATTTATGCAGGATAAAACACTGTGTTGTGAATTTTTATTACTATTAAAAATAATGTCACAAAGTGAAATATGATTCACCCACTATCACCTGCAGTGGATTGAAATGATTAATAAGTACAATTATGTACTCGTAAGGTTCACTATATGAAACTCTGGTAACATTCAGACAGTCGAGCTGCACTTGACACTCATTACTCTGATCGTTAGAGCTTCACAACCGTGTTTTCTGCAGCATCAAACACCAGAACACATTGAATACGGTTCATTTTTAGTGGGAAAGCAAATATCAGCTCTGTGTAGATTAATATATATATATATAACCTGGGAGATTACACTGATCAGACCCTGTACTGAATGCAGTCTGTCTCGTGTCTTTAATCTTGTGTAGTTTTGTGCTTGTTCTTTGTTGAATGTGATTGTGTCGTTGTCAACAAAAGATACGGTGTGTGTTTTCTGCATTGTCTGCTATCTGTGAGGTGCAGTGATGAACGTTTGAGGTCACATGACTGTTTGGTCTTATTTCTCACACTCATACATACACACACACACACACACAATCTTTGTGACTCTCCATAGACGTAATGTTTTTTAAACTGTACAAACTGTATATTCTGTCCCCTTACACTAACCCTACCCATCACACACACACACTCACACACTAACCCGACCCCTAAACCTACCCATCACACACACACTAACCCGACCTACCCATCTCACAGACACACACACACACACACACACACACACACTAACCCGACCTACCCATATCTCTCTCACACACACACACACACACACACACACACACGCACACACACTAACCCGACCCCTAAACCTACCCATCACACACACACACACACACACACACACACACTAACCCGACCCCTAAACCTACCCATCACACACACACACACACACACACACACACACACACACACACACACACACACACACACACACTAACCCGACCCCTAAACCTACCTATCACACACACACACACACACACACACACACACACACACACACACACACACACACACACACAACCCGACCCCTAAACCTACCCATCTCACACACACACACTAACCCGACCCCTAAACCTACCCATCACACACACACACACACACACACACACACACACACACACACACACACACTAACCCGACCCCTAAACCTACCCATCACTCACACACACACACTAACCCGACCTAACCATCTCACACACACACACACACACTAACCCGACCTACCCATCACACACACACACACACACACACTAACCCGACCCCTAAACCTACCCATCACACACACACACACACACTAACCCGACCTACCTATCACACACACACACTAACCCGACCCCTAAACCTACCCATCACACACACACTAACCCGACCTACCCATCTCACAGACACACACACACACACACACACTAACCCGACCTACCCATATCTCTCTCACACACACACACACACACACACACACACACACACACACACACACCCGACCCCTAAACCTACCCATCACTCACACACACACACTAACCCGACCACTAAACCTACCCATCACACACACACACACACACACACTAACCCGACCCCTAAACCTACCCATCACACACACACACACACACACACACACACACACACTAACCCGACCCCTAAACCTACCCATCACACACACACACTAACCCGACCTACCCATCACACACACACACACACACACACACACACACACACACACACACAAACCCGACCCCTAAACCTACCCATCACACACACACACTAACCCGACCTACCCATCACACACACACACTAACCCGACCTACCCATCACACACACACACACACACACACACACACACACACACTAACCCGACCCCTAAACCTACCCATCACACACACACACACACACACACACACACACACACACACACACACACACACACACTAACCCGACCCCTAAACCTACCCATCACACACACACACACACACACACACACACACACACACACACACACACACACTAACCCGACCTACCTATCACACACACACATACACTAACCCGACCCCTAAACCTACCCATCACACACACACTAACCCGACCTACCCATCTCACAGACACACACACACACACACACACACACACAAACCCGACCTACCCATATCTCTCTCACACACACACACACACACACACACCCGACCCCTAAACCTACCAATCACACACATACACTAACCCGACCCCTAAACCTACCCATCACACACACACTAACCCGACCTACCCATCTCACAGACACACACACACACACACACACACTAACCCGACCTACCCATATCTCTCTCACACACACACACACACACACACACACACACACACACACACACACACACACACACACACACTAACACGACCCCAAACTTTCTGCATTTTTACATTTAAAAAAAAACTCATTCTGTATGATTTATAATCTGGTTTCCTAAGTTTAGGTCCACAGTGACACGAGTGTGTGTGCATTCAGGGTTAATTCCCCACCGGGATAGAAAAACATGCGCGCACACACACACACACACACCTATCAGCGTGGCCAGAGAGCAGTGTGGGACGGTGGGAGAGAACTTAATGATGATGAGGTATTCCTCGTCTCCGAGCTCCTGCACACACACACACTTCTCCGTCACGACGTCCAGCTCCTCCAGAGTGTTGGGCTTCTCCGGATCACGGATCGTCCGGATCACATCTGAGAAAACAGAGAGAATCACACAAAAACAAGGAAAATATCTGTGAAGAAATCTAACATTTACCTTGGTTTCCATCAAAATACCAAATTCAAATATTCTAAACTTTGGTACTGTACCATGGTAATACCTTGTTTTGTTGTTGTGGATATGTACTATGGTAATACGATGGCATTCTTTAAAGTACCAGCCAGGAATATATAATAGTATATGATTATGGTAATGTTTACCATTGTATACAAATACAATATCATGGTATTTACACCTGACACCATCACTGTACCATGGTATAACCATGTTTTGTATTATGGATATGTACCATAGTAATATATCATGGTATTCTTTGAAGTAACAGGTATTTGTTATATGAATACGGTAATGATTCCGTCCCATGGTTCACGTTATCTGTAAAATGTACCATGGTATTTATTTCCAACTGACACCATCGCTGTAAGTTACCCTGAGACGCCGCAGTGCATCTTTGTTAAGGTCATCGTTACTCACCATACACCTCCAGCGCTTTTTCCTCCATCTTATTGCTTCTCTTGTCATTCGTCAAGTCAGAAAGTCCCGTGACGATCCTGACTCGGTTCAGTAGTCCGAACACGAGCTCCATGGTCCGGTCCGGTCCATCGCCATTGCTTCAACGAACGGTCACGCGCTTCTGCGCTTCTGCTCTTCCGCGTTCACAGAATCAGACCAGAGCGATCAACAGCCGAGCAGAGAACAGTTCAGGTTTTAACGGTCATCAACATCGTAAATCCTTCAAAGTTTATTTTTTTTATTTTTTTTTAATGTATGTACATTTATAACACTATATATACCTTGTATTATATCACATTTGCATCAAATTACAAGAAACTAGTTAACGCTGGCTGCTGTGAGGGTGTTTCTGGGAGTGACATCTTTCTTTCTCTCTTCCGACTGCCGATATCAATCTCTCTATTTTTTCCCCTCTTTTTTAAAATTGTGAAAACACTATTGTGGAGTTTTTATTTTGCATTTTGAGCAAATGGCAACACAAATAATTATTTAATGTAGTCGCTCATTCACGTTATTACATTTATTATTATTAATATTATATAAAAGTCATAATTATGAGATTAAAATTGCAATTATGACTTTCTTATGTCATTATTTCGATTTAGTACGTTACAATTTTGGCTTTTCATCTCAAAAATATGAATCAGTATGTCATATTTTAACTTTATATATCATAATTCCGATTTAATATGTCATAACTTCGACTTTTCATCTCATAAATACAACTAGTATGACATATTTTGACTTTTCATGTCACAATTAAATATTATTTGCAAAAGAAATTACGTAGAGGAAATGGGTGCTGTGTTTGACTGGTTTTCCTGCTGTTCACGTGACGAGCATGTGATGATCAGCTGGGGTTTGTTTGGATCATGGAGGCTGGTGTTCTGACTTTAGAACGAACGCTTTAGTTCGTTAGTTTGAGGACTTTGTTTTTCCATCTCGATCGTCTCTTGGTTTGTGTTTCCTGATGAAGGGTGTGTGTTGTTCCTGAGTGATTGACAGCGGCTCGAGATGCTGCAGGTGTTGAGCAGGACAGAGGCGCTGGAGGTGGACCTGCTGCCGGACACTGGTGTGTGTGCAGGTGTTGAGGACTCAGGTGTGTGTGCAGGTGTTGAGGACACAGTGAGGGTCAGGCTCAGTAAAGGCCCGTCAGTGTTGTGTTGTCTGAATGCTGGAGGTGAAGTGACCGTGAGGAACATCTCTGAGAGCATCAGATCCTCGCACACACTACAGCACTCCTGCACTGAGTGAGTCTTTCACTGAAAATACATGTAATAGTTATTATGCATTTGGTATACCGTATATGTAACATTGCAGTTAATTGCAGCTGTATATAGGTCATATTTTAAACTTCTGTTGTTGTTAAATCATGTAAACTACTGTGTGTGTGTGTGTGTGTGTGTGTGTGTGTGTGTGTGTGTGTGTGTATTAGGGCTGCCAAACGATTAATCGCGATTAATCGCATCCAAAATAAAAGTTTGTGTTTACATAATATATGTGTGTGTACTGTGTATAATTATTTTCTATATATAAACACACACACATGCATGTATATATTTAAGAAATATTTGCATGTATATACTGTGTATATATATTTATATTATATATCATTTATATTATATATAAATATTTTATATATAAATAACAAATTTTTCTTAAATATATATGCATGTGTGTGTATTTATATATAGAAAAGAATTATACTCCATACACACACATATATTATGTAAACACAAACTTTTATTTTGGATGCGATTAATCGCGATTAATCGTTTGACAGCCCTAATATATACACACACACACACACACACACACATACATATATATATATACACACACACACACACATACATATATATATATATATACACACACACACACACACATATATATATATATATATATATACACACACACACAAACACAGTTATGTTTACTCACACACACATATATACACACTCATATATACATATACACATACAAACACGCAAATTAACAACAATACTAACAATAACAATATTAATAAATGTATATTCATTATAAGTTTGTTACATTTATAAAAAGTATTATTATGTGTTATTATTACTTTATAATAATACAATTAATGTGTGCAGTATAATTACATTTATTTATGATAATATATTGGTGTATTTACTATTTATAACTATTTAAGAAATATAGTGTTTATACAATTTCTATTTTTACATAATATTAAGAGCAATAATATTTATTATGATAACGAGTGTGTGTTTGTGCCGTTGAGTTTCCTGTGGGAAGATCTGTCAGATCCCGGTGGTCGTGATGTGAAGCCGAAGCTGCTCCTGCTGGACTCTCAGTGGGATCTGAGGCTGTATGAGCTGGACCCTCGGGATCAGGCGCAGCTCGTGTGTGTGACGCCTTCTGGCTCGCTGCTGCGCTGCCTTCAGGACAAACACCCCGGTGAGAGAACACACACACACCTTCACATTAGTGCTGGGCGGTGTGACCATAAATATTTATCACGGTATTTTTCAAAATTATACCGGTTTCACAGTATATTACTTTTTTTTTTCAAGCATGACTGGGTGTTAAAGGAACACTCCTCCGTTTTTTGAAATAGGGCTTATTCACCGTCTTTCCTACATTTAGATCGGTGGGCAAACGCATTTGTGTCTCAGTGCATGCATTGTTTTAGTTTAGAAGCGCCGCCGCTAGCTTAGCTTAGCATAATGAATGGAATCCTTTGTTGCCAGCTAGCATGTCATGAGTAAAAGTGCTAAAAAAACAAATTACTCTCACAAACACAAAACAACGTGTTTTTGCTCACCCTCAAAAATTGACAATTTTAACATGCTATAAAAATATCTGTGGGGTATTTTGAGCTAAAACTTCACACACACACTCTGGGGGAGTTATACAAAGACTTATTTTACATCTTGTAAAAAGGGGCATGACACCACCCCTTTAAACCCTGCTGTGTGCATGATGTGTGTGATCGCCCACTGTCCTCCTCAGATGTGTGTGAGCTGCTCTCTCTCTCTCCACTGAGCTTCACTGATGGTCTGTGTGTTCTGCTGGTCAACACTTCTGTCCTGCTGACGCTGCGCTGGACCGACGAGACCTCGAGCCTCGACACACACTCCTCCTGCCGCCTCGACACACCGATCCCGGCGGGTTTATCCTGTGTGGATCACCGGCTCTGTCGGGGAACGCTGTTCCTTCTGCTCAGCACTGGACTCGCGTGTATCCTTCAGTCAGAGAAATGACAGGCCTTGAGGTTTATTTATCAACATTAGAACATATTTTTATTGTAATTGTATAAAAAATACAGTTCAGTGCGACATGCACAGCACAAGTCTATCAAATCGGCTACATAAAATTATAATGAAAACGTTATAATTGTGTGTTTGAGACGTGGCTTTTAATGGTGAGACTTTTGTTTTTGTAATCAGGCTCTCAAAAAATATATCAAAATTTGGATTTAGATTAATCGGCCAATATATCGGTTATCGGCTTTCAAATATAAAGAGTTATCGGTATCGGCCAAAATTTTCATAGCGGTGCATTTCTACTATATACTTATATAATATTATTATTATTATTATTATTACATTTAAAAAATATATTCTTACGACAGAGAAATTACATTTTTATATATTTTTTTATAAATATTTTTATTGTAATTGTACAAACATGAATCAATCTAGAAGATAATTAAACAAGGCTTGTGAAACACCAAATTCAAAATATTTGTTTATATTTTTTTTTCCTTTTTGATTTTGAAGTGAAAAGTGAATATATAATATAATATATAAAAAACTTTATATATATAACTTTTTCATTATATTAAACAATTAATTTAAAATAATATAATATTTTAAAAAATCTTAAGTATTCCAAACTTTTAAATTATATTAAATAATTAATGTAATATAATATAATATTTTTTAAAATCTCTTAAATGTTTCAAACTTTTAAATTATATTAAACAATTATATATTATTATATACACACTACTGGTCAAAAATGTGGAATAATTAAAAAATGTTATGTTTTTGTATGTATACAGTGCTATGCATAATACAATTCAAAGATTTCATTATATTTTAAAAAACAAAAAAAACAAATGCAATTATTTGCACAAATTCTTTTTTTTTTTTATTCTCAGTGGTTTTAAAGACAGTACAAAAAATACTACCATAATATAAATACTTTTTATTTATTTATTTAGTAATTTTTGAATGAATGTCTCTTTTTAAATGTGTATGATTGAGTTTTGAGCTTGAGCTGTGTTCTCCTTGACGCTGTGTGCCAGACGTGTTCGACAGCACTGATGGGACGCTCCTGGCGACGGTGGACTTCCTCTTATACTGCGGTTCAGCAGACGTTTCTCCATCCGTCTCGTTCTGTCTGATCCAGATCTCACATGATCTCAGTACAGCGGTGACCGTGACCCGGCAGAACCAGGCCCTCGCCCTCGACCTCAACCACTACTTCCGGTGCATGTTCAATTTTGCTATTAATATTATACAGACAATATTGGACAATCCAACCGTCTCCATTGAGTTTGTATTGTGTGAAGCTGCCTTCTCGTCATTTATGACTTACAACAAAAAACAGAACAATGTCTGAAAGCTGCTGTGTGACAGGGTGTACAGCAAACAAGCTAAACAACCCAGAAATACGTTTTTATAAACTGTCGACCACAAAAAACAGCGTTTAAGGACACAGAAGTGTAGACAGGCTGGAGCCAATGGGTAAATTGTGTGATCCTGACACTCAGTATGCACTACGCAGAGGTGGACAGTAAAAGTACATTTACTTAAGTACACTTTTTGAGTATCTGTACTTTACTTGAGTATTATTTTCTCTGGAAACTTTTTACTTTAACTTCACTACATCTGAAAGACAAATATCGTACTTTTTACTCCACTACATTTGTGTCAAGGAGTAGAAAGTAGTAACGTCAGTCAGGGGTTGCATTTTGGTTGGAAATGAAAGTCTGGTTGACGTCAGAAACCCGACGTTGGATTTTGGTTGGAACGTCTGTCCAACATTGGAGATTTACGTCAATCCGGCGTTGGATTCTGACATCAACCTGATTTTCATTTTCAACGTTGGGTTTGGTCTTCTAAATTCAAATTATGCCATTGTTTTGGAGCACACTAGCTTATAGATAACAGCCAGGCTAACATATTCACACTAAAAGCCAAACAACTTTAAATAGGGCACTCTTTGAGGGAACAGCCATTTGGGTGTCCGAAACCATTGTGGACGTTATTGAGTGACTTATTCAATCTCACATTCAATCCCACTGGAACTGTGTTCTGGAAATACATGTGATATTGATATGAGGGCAGGCACAGATTCAGAGGCATAAGGGACTGTAAGTATTACACACACCAATGCAACAATAATAAAACAATGCATTGACATTTACTTTTGATACTTAAGTACTTTTAAAAACGAGTACTTCTGTACTTTTACTTAAGTAAAAATCTTGTAACTCAGTAATATTTGACCAGTAGTGTCTGTACTTTCACTCAAGTAAGGAAGTTGTGTACTTTGTCTACCTCTGCGTGTGGAGTAAATATTTAGTCACTGGTAAGTCAAATATCCAGATGTCAGTTTTATATTTTATATTTCTGTAAGGTTCACTCTCCTGTCACTGATAACGTTAATTCTCAGAGTAATACGACATGTTGCGGTGTTTCTCAATCGCCTGTATCCACTTTAATGTCCTTAAACGCTTTATAATCCGTTATTGTTTTTTGTGTGTTTTTCATATATTTGTTTACCCATATAAATACCATATATATTATATAAATAAAGTATAATTAAAATGAAGCATCTTGGATATATGTATACATTATAAATATATAACATTGCGTGAAGTAAACTGCAATTTCCAGATCTATTTCCTATTGTTTTTGTGTGTATTTCAGGATGTATCCAGATCACTTATGTAGTCGCGCTGCCCCTAATCCGCCGTCTCTCCGGCCCAGTGAATCATGGGATCAGGACAGCATCGCAAGCTCCGCCCACAACCTGACCATACTGGATAAACCCTTTCAAACAGACAGGTATTATTGTGTGACCCTGGACCACAAAACCAGTCACAAGGGTCATTTTTTGGAAAATTGCCTTTAAATTTGTCCATTTATGTTCGAGATTGTGCAGCATTCACTCACAAAAATAAATGTTTTTATATATTTACGGTAGGAAATGTACAAAATATCTTCATGGAACATGATCTTTACTTAATATCCTCATGATTTTTGGCATAAAAGAAAAATCGATAATTTTGACCCTTACAATGTATTGTTGGCTATTGCCACACATATACCCGTGCGACATGTGACTGGTTTTGTGATCCAGGGTCACATATAAATCACATAATGCATCTCCATAATGCAACACTATCTAACACTTTATTTCCCGGGCTGTTTAAATGTGTTCAGGTCGTGGGAGTCGCGTCTGTCGTTGCTGTATAGTCGATGTAAAGGCCCGGTTCGCCCGGGTCGCGGGTTCCCCTGGTTCAGAGACTTCACACACATCGAGTGCCGACGGGCGGCCGCCACTGCCAAACTCTCCCAGTCCTCCGTGAAGCCAGGGGGCGCTGTGACGTGTTTCACCGTGCCGGAGAGAGCCACGCCGACGGGCCTGAACGTGTCCGAGTTCTCCGCGCTGGTTACGTTCGTTTCTCCTGCGAACGCAAACACGGTTCTGGCCTACTGGGATCTGGAGGGTCAAAGCGTCACGTACCAGCGGTCAGACGCTCCTGCCGTACCCGTCCAGAGATCAGACGACGAACACCTGTGTCTGTTACTGAAGGGTGAGACACGTAATCTGTTTATCTGACCTCTGACCTTATGCCACATGTCAAAATATTCCCTGTTTCTATTTTAAAGTGCTCCTATTATGCTATTTTAAAGTTTCCTAATGTTGTTGTGGAGTCTCCTACAACATGTTTACATGCATCAAAGGGCAAAAAACTGTTTAATTTCCTCATGATATACATTTGCACATCAATGATTCTCAAACGACTCGTCAGATGAATCAATCTCTCTATATCCCGCCTTTCCGCGAGCTACTCTGCTCTGATTGGCCAGACAGCTCAGTCTGTTTTGATTGGTTTACCGCGTACAGCGCGCGCGTCGAAAACAAAAACACCCATTGCCATAACATCGTCAGCTCTGCTTGTCCTGAGGCTTCCGACACCATAAACTAAACACAGTAATGAACAATGACGTCGATTTGACCATATCAATGCGAGTTATTGAACCCGAACCTCCATTAGGACGACTCAAACAGGACTCTAGAATTTATTTATTTAAGCATTTATTTAAACAAGCATTTATATAAATATTTAGGCATTCATTTATTTATTAAAGCATTTCGGATGTATATTATACTCATTTTTATTCATTTATGAATTTAAGAATTTATTGAAATAATTATTTATTTTAGCATTTGCAGTATTAAACATTTATGTATTTATTTAGTAATTCATTAATTTATTTGTCATTTATTTAAACAGAAGCATTTATGCAAATATCTATTTAAGCATTTATTTATCCATTATAATTCTTTCATTATTTTTTTAGCATTTATTCAAGCTTTTTTATTTAAGCATTTGTTTAAACGTTTATTTAAGCATTTTTTATTTAAGCATTTGTTTAAAATTTACAGTATTAAACATTTATGTATTTAAGAATTCATTAATTTATTTAGGCGTTTATTTAAACATAAGCATTTATGTAAATATTTATTAAGGCATTTATTTATCCATTAAAGCATTTTTGTTAATTTATGCATTTAAGAATTTATTTAAATGATTATTTATTTATTTATTTTTTTTTAGCATTTATTCATTCATTTAGTTTAAACATTTATTTATGCATTTATTTATTTATTTAACCATTTTTAAAGTATTGTAATATTATTTGTACTGCCTTTTAAATATGTATGATATATTTTTGTATTGTGATACAAAATAAAATAAAAACCATCTGAGAGTATTCATGGAAATTACTAATATGGCTTGATTTTCTTTATGCAAAATATAAATTCTTATTTTTATATTTTATTTTATTTTTTGCTTACGATTAGGTTAATGTCAGCTGGTATATAAATAAGATCTGATTGTGTGCTTACAAAAAAATACTGTGATGGAACCATTGTACACTGACTGTACTATCATGTTACATTGAGTGTATATCATGTTAATGAATGATGAATGTGTGTGTGTGTGTGTGTGTGTGTTATAGCGTCGGGTCTGTCGGTGGTTCTGTTCTGTGTGACGCAGGAGGAACTGTTGAACCGGCTGATGGTTTTTGGCACCGCTGGTACGGTCGACTCGCTCTGCCATCTGAACGCATGGGGGCGCTGTTCAATACCCATACATGCCCTACAGGTACACACACACACACACACACACACACACAAGCTATGCCATTTCATCCAAATATTATTCATGAAACTCAGAGAATAATGTTTAAGAGGACCTATTCTGCTATCTTTATCTGTCTTTAGTGTGTAATGTTGCTGTTTGAGCATGAAAACGTTCTTCTCTATATCAGTGTCAGTGTTTCTGAACTCATTGTAGTCTTGAGTTTCTTCCGGGATCGAACACGTCACAATATTCCTCATTATAATAATTCATACGCAGAATAAAGGGGCGGGGCCTGGTTGAGTTAGTTAGTAGTGTGTTGAAACATTTCCCAAACACACTTAAAGCGCTCGACCAATCACAACACACTGCTCCAGCCGACCAATCAGAGCACAGTGTGCTTTTCAGAAGGAGGGGCTTCATAGAGACAGGAAGTAAACAGAGCGTTACTGACAGACTGGGAAGAGAGGAGCCGCAACAATGGAGAATATGAGGAAAATAATCAACATTAAAGCAGGAAAACCTGTTCTAGTAGAGACTCAAGACTGTAAAAGGGGCATAATAGGTCTTTAAGAAACTCAAGGATGTTTTTATGGTTTAAAGTGTCTAAAACCCTTTAAATCATTGTTCACACAACCTCAAACTTGGCTGCATTGTGTCTGAAATGTCAGTAAGTCTATATGAATATGATGTTCATTTCAGGCCGGCCTCAAGAACCATCAGCTGGACACGGTTGACTTCTTCCTGAAGAGTAAGGAGAATATCCTGAGCCCCGCGTCTGGGTTTGTTCTGCCCGATCAAACGCCGGCCGTCTCGACCCAAACGCAGCTGAGGAGTAAGACACCCGCTTTAATGAGATCTTCTGATCCTAACCTCCTCATCCCCCCCCCCCCCCCCCGGCTGCTCAATTAAACCATCAGAAGAAGTCTCAGATCTGCCGCGTTATTGAAGGGCAGGAGAAACGGCATCAATGTTAAACTGGAGAGCGTCTTTTTAGCTCATGACCTCAGTGATTGGATCTCATGAAATATGAAAAGCAGTCACAAAAAGCAAAAGAAAAACATACAATTTTACGACAGATATATTTAAAATATATATAATATATAAAAATAATATTATATAATTAGAAATCCACAATATATTGGCCACCATATCGGTATCGGCCAATATATGTTCATTTTTAATGTTATCGTTATCGGCCCAATAAGAACATTTAGATATACGACAGATATATTTAAAATGTATATAATATATAAAAATAATAATAATATAATAATCGACAATATATCGGTATATATCAATATATGTACAATATATATATCAATATATCGGCCACCATATCGGTATCGGCCGATATATGTTCATTTTTAATGTTATCGTTATCGGTCCGATAAGAACATTTGGCTGATATATTAAAGCTGATAATAATGTATTATTTCCTTCAGCTGAGACACTTCAGATGTGCACTGTTCAACATGATGATTTTGAATTGCTTGAAATATGATTGAAATCACTTAAAAGAAGGAAAATACTGTTAAGTGCAGTGTAAGTTGCTTTTAATGGTGAGACTTTGATTTTGTAATCAGGCTCTTAAAAATTATATAAAAATTTTGATTTAGATTTATCGGCCCATATATCGGTTATCAGCTTTCAAATATAAAGAATTAATGGTTATCGTATCTGCCAAAATTTGCATCTCTAATTATACAAAATAATATTAGAGTGATTTCTGAAGGATCATGTGACACTGAAGAATAAAGTAATGATGCGGAAAGCTTTGATCACAAAAATAAATTACATTCTAAAATATATTCACATAGAAAAGTTATTTTTAAATTGTAATAATATTTCACTGTTTTTACTGTATTTTTGATCAAATGAATGCAGCCCTGGTGAGCAGAAGAGACTTTACACACATTAAACAGTCGTAATTATCCCACACTTCTGTGTGTGTGTGTGTGTGTGTGTGTGTGTGTGTGTGATGGGCAGGTTTAGGGGTCAGGTTAGTGTAAGGGAATAGAATATTCAGTTTGTACAGTATAAGAACCATTATGTCTATGGAATGTCCCCGTTTAGATAGTGAAGTAAACGTGTGTGTGTGTGTGTATTTCAGATGTTCAGGCTCTGTGTCCGGCGCTGGATCTGCTGCGTTCTGCCATACGGGACACACACACAGAAGCCCAGAGTCATCAGTTCTGTGAACAACTGCTGAGCATCACGCTGACCTTCCTCAACACACAAACCAAAGTCCTCCTCACCAGCGCACACGGTAAACACACACGCCATCTCGGAGAAGTGAGCGCTTATTCTGAGACGTGAAACTGACACGTGTGTTCAGGGTTCGTACAAAGTGCTTAAAGTGCTTGAATTATATATATTTTTAATTTAAATCTTGGAAAACCCTTGAAGACAGCCATTTTTATGAATAATTACTTGAAAAGTGCTTGAATTATTGAAAGACCATGTATCATTCATATCCATATAATGGTTAGGGGATTTCATATGACGGGCTTGAATAGGATTTTGAAATCCTATTAAAATGTAATTTCTGGAATAACATGTTTTAGAATTTGAAAGATAGTGAAGATATTGTTTGATAAATGAGATTTCTGATTGTATTCCTTGAAAACCAAAAACAGTAGTGCTTAAAGTCCTGGAGTTTGCTATGACAGTATCTGTACGAACACTGTGTGTTGTGTGTAGAGCTGGACGTGAACCGGCAGGAGTGTGTGCAGATTTTATACGGCTACATCTCTGATCTGCGCGGGTTCATGAAGAAGTTCCCCTGGGCAGATGGAGGTGAAACACCGGTGTGTGTGAGTCCTCGAGCTCCAGCGTCCAGTGCCGGCACCGACCCGGAGTGGCAGTCGCTCTCTGATGAGGTCAGTCAATGAAACACTCCAGACACGAGCCATGCCTAAAGAAAGACTCAAAACTCCTGCATCCTTTTCCATGAAACATGACATCAGGCCTGATATATATATATATATATATATATATATATGTGGATATGTGTGTATATGTATGTATGTGTGTATATATATATATAGCCATTTTGTTAACACTGTGTCTTAAGAACTTGTACGAACAGTAGCAGTTAGCTAGGGGTAATCAGTCTTACTTTTCGGTATCAAATTAGACCAATCTACGTTTTTATGTAACTCACTTTAAAAATATATAACAGTCTTAAAAGAAAGAAATTGATGACTAACTTGTAAGACTAGTCTTTTATGCAGTTGTTTCTGCATAGTTTATGCAAACGTGTGTGTGTGTGTGTGTGTTTCAGGGTGTTGTGCAGCGCGCTATATTAAGCAGAAGGATCCCACAAGCGCAGGCTTTTCTACGCAGACGTGGCTCTGTTGAATGCAGATTGGAGGACATCAGGAAGACAGGATTGAGACACACCTTTACCTGTCTCACTCACAGAGACCTGGAGCAGGCTAAAACACTGCTGACTAACATGGTACACACACACACACACACACACACACACACACACACACACACACACACACACACACAATCAAACAAACAGCTGAAATACTGGGCACTGCTGTTCAAAAGTTTGGGGTCGGGAAAGACTGTTTAATGTTTCTGAAAGAGTCTCTTCTGCTCAAGACTGGATTTATTTGATTAAAAACACAGTAAAATTTGTGGAATATTATTAAATTTTAACCCTCTGAAGTCGGCAATCACGCCGGCGTGATCTGCTCGCTTTTTTCCTTATCAGTTGAATTGAGACCCGAAATACTCTTTTGACTTTGATTTTACAAACAAGTTTCATACATCAATCGATTCTGTTAAATGTGTATTATTTTTGTGTATACTCACAATAAAAACAAAGTGTGGTGCTTTTCGCCAAATAAAGAAAAATAAACACGAAGCGAGTTCTGCCTTCTCTCTGTCAGTGTAGTCCATTCTGAAACGCGTCCGAAAATGAACTGTAACTCAGCGAATACTTCTCACACAGACACGTGAGATATGTCTTTATGAAGCTTGAAATCTATTCTTTTAAATGAAGTAATTTATATAAAAAACAAATGTTTTCAACTCATGTAATCCGTTTGAAAGCAAGGAGAGGTACCGTTTTTCCTTCTGCCTCATTATCTCTATAATCAGCTGCGGCCGCCCCGCCCCCGGCGCTATTCACATGGTAAATAGTTTAGGTGATCTAGTATGCATAGCATACGCCCCCCGATCAATGCCATAAAAACACAGTTTCTTCATCAGACTTACTGATAGTTCATCGCGTTTTGAGTATGGCACGCTGACAGTTCGTGACAGTTCTCCATTATGGACGCGAGCGCTCTGAAAGCTGCACTAAAAGACTTTCAAACTTTCACAGAGACCTCAAAACAGAAAGTACAAATCCTTTCTTTAAAACGAATTTCGTTTTGTATTAATTGTATCTTAATTTTAATAATTTTTTCATTAACAAATTTCCTGGATTTAATACATAAAAGTAAATATAGGCTAGCAATCACAACATAAGGTGCTTGAACTGGAGATCATCATTAACCAGACCGTAGCCTACTCGCCTCACATGTCTAAAAAATGTGAAATATATTTACAGAAAGCTGGTTCTAAACAAAACCATCCAAAACAAAAAACTATGTAGCCTAATAAATGTGCATTTCTCCGGTGCGTTCACTAGCCTACTGCGAAGATCGCGAGTCAATAGCCTATCGTCAACTTCATCTTTGCCAGAAGTTAACAAACAATTCAAATGTCTTATTGCAATATTTTACATATTCATAATCATTACTTTTGGTGGATCTTTGAGGCAGCTTTTTAGGTTTATAAGTTTATTCGTTTCACCAAGGCACATCAGGTGTGAACTACTAAATATGCATGATCGTTTACGCCCCATCTGCATATTGGCTTTCCAAACTAGAAGTGTTTCACAAAACTTAAATCAATGTACCGTTTTATGTGAATGATTAGGCAGGATGATTTTCACATCATTTTGAAGAAAAAACTCTAGGCGACGACATCCATTAGTCAAAAGTCTTATCGCCACATATTTAGTATGTGTTTTGTGGCCTTATTTCAGAAACTTTAGTTTTTAGTTTTTTCAATAACCATGCATAAACATTATTCTCTCAAAAATGAAAACATGTACATACACGTGGCTCACATATTATGGTAGCCCTGTTTGTGCTATATAGAGTGAATTTACACCTTTGCCATTAATATGTTTATAAGCAACTGAAAAAAGCACAAATGTCAGGGCATGTCAGAACATCTCAAGGGCCCCAAAAACAGCCCAGACCCCAGAGGGTTAAAAATAACTGTTTTCTTTGTGAATATTTGTTCAAATGTAATGTATTCCTGAGATTAAAGCTGAATTTTCAGCATCATTACTCCAGTCTTCAGTGTCACATGATCCTCCAGAAATCACTCTAATATGATGATTTGATGATCAAGAAACATTTCTGATTATTATCAATGTTGAAAACAGTTTTGTATTTATGTGGAGACATTTCAGGATTCTTTGATGAATTTACTGTCACTTTTGATCAATTTAATGCGCCCTTGCTAAATAAAAGTATTGATTTCTTTAAACATATATAGTACATCTTACTGACCCCCAGACTTTTGATTTTACAGTGTAATATAACGCAGGACTGACTGTCTGTGTTTTCAGGGCTTTAATGTGAAGGAGCAGCTTCACAGCATCTGTGTTTTCACCGCCGATCGGGATCTAAGGGCCTTCATGGTGAGAAGAAACAATATATGGACAATCTAATCCTCAAAATAAAACTCTTTAACGGTTCAGTCACTGGATGGACTGGACTGGATTCATTTTTTTTTTTATCGTTAGGGATTATTTTTTGCCGTTTTAGTAATTTAGTATTGTTTGTGTGCTGTGGTTCGCAGGTTGAGGAGCTGCAGAAGCAGAACTACCTCTCGCATGAGGAGTTTGAGCAGGTGGAGTTCATTCAGACGATCGAGAGCTTGTGTTCGACTCCTGCGACGAGACGCTCCAGCCGTCTGGACAGCAGCAGGCGAGTGTTTCTCTCTCATCTGCTGTTTCAGCTGTTATTTCTGGCATATTTGACACTTTTATTGAGACAATAACACAGGAAATGATGTGAGCGGTACAGGATGACTTGAGCTCAATTTGAGTATCATTTGTTGACATGAATTAGATGACTTTAACTGCTTTTGGCTGACTGATTTTGTGGGTCTTCTGTGCAGGGTTCTGCAGATGACCCGGTCCGATCCCGACAGCAGAAGAGTTCTGGAGCAGATCCTGCAGGAACCAGAGGCGTCGTCTTCCGGGTCTGTACTGGATCCCGTGCGTCTGGACTGGGTCAGATACTGGGACCTAGACGCTCAGAACGCCATCCTTCTGTCCCGACTGCAGCCGTCCAGTGAGTTCAACACGGCTGACCGATCATTACGCAGTTAAAATAAAGTATTAGTAGAGATGCACTGATGTACCAAAAAAAATGAACATTTAAAACCATCGGCTATAGCATGAAAAAGGCCGATATAACAAACCATTGCGAGACGGCTCTCAAAAATTATATAAAAATTTTTATTTAGATTTATCGGCCATTATATCGGTTATCGGCTTTCAAATATAAAGAATTATCGGTTATCGGTATCGGCCAAAGTTTTCATATCGGTGCATCCCTAAATTTTAAATTGATCCAATCCATGTTCAATAGAAATTATTTGATGATGCAGCTATCTAGTATACTTTAATGCATGCATTTTTAAACATTGCTAATTTAGACATTAATCTATTTTTAGTGTTAAATAAGAGTGCAAGTGACAAATATCGGTATTGAAATCAACCAATAGTTGTTTGTTAAAATCAGTATTGGCTTCGGTATTTCTTTTGATATGATGCTTTACGTTGAAGATATGCTTGTTTTGCTGTTGCAGCTCAGGGTTCGTGGGATGCCGCTGTTTTGTGGTCGTATCTCACCTCTCTGCACGATTCTGTGCGAGTCTCTTCATGGGTC
>NC_137144.1:27344108-27359108 GCF_949319135.1 Squalius cephalus
AATACAACTGTTGTTGTCAGTATTTCGTTTTTAGCATGTTTTAACACATTGCTAGCATGATTTAACGTGTTCCTGGCATTATTTGGCACATAATTAACATGTTTCTAGCTTCTATTACCACATTGCTAGCATTTTTTAGCATGTTCTAGTGTGTTGCTGGCATGTTTAACATGTTTGTTAACATGATTTACCACGTAAACATTTCTAGCATGATTTAGCATATTGCTAGCATGTTTTAGCATGTTGATAGCATGATATATCGCCAACATGTTGCTAGTATGTTTTATAATATTGCTAGCATTATCATTTTGTAGCACATTGCAACCATGATTTAACATGTTGCAAGCATTTTTAGCATTTGTTGCTAACATGAATTAGCATGTCTTATTAAATTATTTCTAACATGTTTTAGCATATTGCTAGTATGCTTTAACATGTTGTTAGTATGCTTTATCACATAGCTAGCATGTTACTAGCATGATTTAGCTCATTGCTAACATGATCCTTGTACATTGCTAGCATTAATTAGCATGTTGCTAACATGTTTTAGCATTTTGTTAGCACATGGCTAGCATGTCAAGCCAACAAAAGCTTAAACAGTGGATTATTATGTTAATAGCTAAATAGGTATGACTAAATATTTAGAAATAACTATCTAATATCGTGATATTTCTGTGCTCAGGTTGTCTCTGGCTGCGGATCAAGCGTACTCTCTCGGCCTGTTGAGCTTCAGCAACGCGTGTGTGTCGGCGGCGTGTGTGTGTTTCTGTGAGCTCTTAGGAGAGTGTAGCCTCAAACTGAGGGTGGATCTGCGAGCGCTTAACCTCATCCTCAAACTCTGGACTCAGACCCGCGAGGACGGAGCCGTAGCTTCGCTCAGACTGACCCTCGGTGAGTGAGAACACGTCTTTTCCTGCAATCAAACTCAATCACAGATTTGTGTATTAGCTGATTTTCACACTTAATTTTAATTATTTTATTATGTGCTTTTGTCACAATTGTTTGTTTGTTTTTATTTAGCTTTTTTTTATTTCAGGTTTAGTCATTTTACTACTTCAACTTCAACATGTTTGTAATAGCATATATAAAGTGCTAATTCATGCTAGTAAGATGCTAATTCATGCAAGCAATGTACTGAAACATGCTAGTAGTAATATGCTAAAACATGCTAGCAACGTGCTAAAGCATACTTACAACCTGTTAACACATATTAGCAATGTTAAAATATGTTAGCAATATGTTAGTCATTTGGTAAGACACGTTAATTCATGTTAGCAACATGTTAAAAAGGTTTGCAACATGCTAATTCATGTTAGCAATTTACTACAACGTGCTAGTAACATGCTAGCAATGTGCTAAAGTATACTAACAACATGTTAAAACATACTAGCAATGTGTTAAAACATGCTAGCAACATGTTCATAATTTGGTAAGTTATGCTAATTCATGCTAGTAACAAAAATGTTTGCAACATGGTAATTCATGCTAGAAATGGACTAAAACATGTTAGTAACATGCTAGTAGTAACATACTAACATACTAGCAATATTAAAACGTTATTTGGTAAGACATGTTAATTCATGTTAGCAATATGCTAGAAATGATTGCAACATGATAGTAATTTGGTAAATCATGTTAGCAAAATGTAAAAAATGCTTGTCACATGGTAATTCATGCTTGCAATGTATTAAAACATGTTAGCAACATGCTAAAGTATATTGACAACATGTTAAAACATACTAGCACTGTACTAAAACATGCTTGCAACATGTTAATAATTTGGTAAGTCACGCTAATTCATTTTAGCAACATGTCAAAAATGTATGCAACATTGTTATTCATGTTAGCAATGTACTAAAACATGCTAGCAATATGCTAAAGCATATTAATAATATGTTAAAACATATTAGCAATGTGTTAAAACATGCTAGCAATGTGTTAGTAATTTGGTAAGTAACGCTCATTCATGTTAGCAACATAATTCATGTTAGAAATCTGCTAAAACATGTTAGCAACATGCTAAAGCATATTAACAACATGTTAAAACACACTAGCAATGTGTTAAAGCGCATTAGCATTACATGTGGTGCCTTTGAAGCGATGGCATGCGCTGATTAGCTCCCGCTCTCTCTGTGCTCAGGGGAAAAGGCGAGTAAGTTGTGTTCGTCTGAGAGAGCGACGGCTCAGGAGCTGCTGGTGGATCTGGAAACTGCAGTCAGAGACGGACTGGAGAAGAGAGGAATCAGTCGGTCAGTGTTTCAACATTCACAACACTGGAAAAACACTGCAGATCGGCACCTTTAGGGTTAAACTAATAGGGTTCATTTATTTGTATTTACATTTTAGTCATTTTAGTACTTAGAATTTGATTAGTGCTGGGCAATGATTAATCGCGTAAAGTTTGTGTTTACATAATATACATAATATATGTGTGTGTACTGTGTATAATTATTTTGTATATATAAATACACACACAAATGCATGTACGTATATATTTAAGAAATATTTGCATGTATATACTGTATATATATTTATATATAACTTATATTTTATATATAAATAACACATTTTTCTTAAATATATACATGCATGTGTGTGTATTTATACATACAAAATAATTATACTAGTGCTGGGCAAAGATTAATCGCATGAAAAATAAAAGTTATTTGTATGTTTAAATATTTGTATCTACTGTGTATAAATATTTTGTATATATACACACACATGCATGTATATATTTAAGAAATATTTGCATGCATATACTTTATATATATTTATATATAATTTATATTATATACAGGGTTCCAACGGGTCCTTGAAATACTTGAAAGTTTGTGAATCTGGAAAAAAAAAATGCAAGGCCCTGGAACGTTTTAGAAAATAAACACACATAGATACAGGTCCTTGAAAGTGCTTGAATTTATTTTGTGCAAGAAGTTTTCTGGGAAAAATTCCATATTATTTCCTCAAGTCCGCTAATGTGTTATTTCACCAACACTTCGTGGCCTATGCATACTAGCTTGCTTGATTTACGTTAGTTACGCGCATTTACGTGTTACGTTAAGTGTTTCCCGCGTGAGGTACTTTGTGTTGTACGTTGCCATGACGTTCACGTGCACGAAACTACTACGATGGAACCTCAACGTTTGTTGTTGGACACAATAAATGTGTCCCCACATTAAGTGAATTTGAGGGTATCGGACCTGGAAAGTCTTGGAAAAGGTCCTTGAATTTGAAGTTTACCAAAGTGTGGGAACCCTGTATAATATAAATATAAATATTTTATATATAAATAACACGTTTTCTTAAATGTATGTATACATTCATGTGTTATATATACAAAATAATTATACACACACATATTATGTAAACACAAACTTTTATTATGGATGCGATTAATCGTTGCCCAGCACTAAATTTAACCTTATTTTATTTCAGTTAGTCAAATTTCTAATAAGTTTTTCATCTAATATTTCTATTTTACTTTACTTCAGGTTTATTTCAATTAAAGGTGCACTGTGTAATATTTTGGAGGATCTGTTTACAGAAATCCAATATCATGTACATAACAGTGGTGTATAAACCCTTACATAATGAAGCGTTATGTGTTTATTAGCTTAGAATGAGGCGTTTCTCTCTACACACACCGCGGGTCTCCTTACATCCACATGTTTCTACGGTGGCCCTGAACGGACAAACGCGTTTCGTCACTATGTTGTTCTTCGTGTAAAGAAGCTTCAGCTAAAGTCAGCGAATAAAACACTGACACAATGATGAACAAGTAACAATAATATTCGCAATAACATCGTTTTACTGAATATTAAAGTAAACCTAATTAATTTATCTTTGTGAAGAAACCTCATTGTTTAACTGGCTACTCTCTGCTGTCTCAGATGACGACATCACTTCCTGTCGGCCACTGTAACTTCTGTTGGGTGCAATTCACAACCTCACCACTAGATGCCGCTTAATATTACACACTGCACCTTTAACGAGGACATTTTTTAATAGTTGTAGTTTTAGTGAACAATAAGTGCACTGATTTTGATGACCTGGTGATTTTTCTGTGTGTGTGTGTCCGTGTGTGTGTGTGTCAGCTCGTCGTTCGAGGCGGCGCAGGAGTGGGCTCTTCCTGTTCAGTTCTGTCGGCTCCACGCTCTTCCTCTGAGCTCCGCCTTCCCTCAGGCCTGCGCTCGCGACGCACAGTGGCTCCACTTCCTGCTGTTCGTGCAGGTGCACAACTACCCCCCCCAGCAGGTGCGTCTGTCACACCTGTCTGTCACACCTGTCTGTCACACCTGTCTGTCCTGCGATTGGTTGTTTATTTGATCACAGATTTTTGCCTCTCTTTTTTTTTTCTGTTTGTTTTTGTTTTGTTTTGTTTTATTTTATTAAAATATGGAAAAAAGATTACATTTTAATGGGATTAAAATGTTTTTGGCCAGTTTTATTTATTTATTTGTTTGTTTATTTTATTAAAATATTGGGAAAAGATTAAAAACATTTTAATAGGATTAAATAGTTTATACTGGGATTAACGTTTTCCCCTATTTTTTAATTTTATTAAAATCTGAAATGAAAAAAATTGAGTAGGATTAAAATATTTTTGTCCTGTTTTTTAATTTATTTATTTTTATTTATTCAAATATGGAGAAATTTTAATGGTATTAAATTTTGTTTGTTTTACCTTATTAAAATAAGGTATAAAGATTCAAAACTTTTAATGGAATTTAAAAAATGAATTGGATTCAAATGTTTTAAATAAAACAAAATTTCGTCCTGTTTTATTTATTTATTTATTTATTTATTTATTTATTTATTTATTTAATGATTTAATTATTTATTTAAAATATGGAAAAAGTATTTCAAACATTTTAATGGGATTTTATTTTATTACAATATGGGGGGGAAACCGTTTTAAAACCGTTTTAATGGTATTAAGTAGTTTTTCCCCTGTTTTTTTATTATAATTTTTTTATTAAACTGAGGAAAAGATTAAAAACATTTTTAATGGGATTTTTTACTTAAATTTACGTACATTTCATTCACGACCTGACAGTTGCACTGTAATATTTTATATATATATATATATATATAACATTTCTGATAACACAAGCTTATATTTTTGTGGGGTTTGTCCAGGTGAAGTCTCTGGCTGCCGGGTTCAGTCCAGCTCTGCAGTCCCACATTTCCCTGGCGTTCCAAGATCTTCATCTGACGAACTCCCATCAGCCTGCGGACGAGGGCCCGGATCCCCCCCGACACGAGGGCCCGGGTCCCCCCCGAGAGCTGTTCCAGGTGCTGCTGCAGAGCCAGGAGAAGCCCCGGTCCTGGAGGATCCTGCTGTCTGAAGCGGTTCATCAGCGCTGTCCTCCTCTGGCTGTGCTCGCCGCCTGTCACCAGGTGTGTGTACGAGATCACACACTCCGACAGATCAACTCCTGCTGCTGAAGCCTGATTGAAATGGTTTTGTCCTTTTTTGTTAATTTAAAGGGGTGGTTGATTATGATTTGACTTTTCTAACTTTAGTTAGTGTGTAATGTTGCTGTTTGAGCATAAACAACATCTGCAAAGTTACAACGCTCAAAGTTCAAAGCAAAGGGAGATATTTACTTTTAGAGAAATCTCTTTTTAAGGACTACAACAAACGGCTGGTAGAGACTACACCACATTCCTCCCGGGTTAGTGACATCACCAACCCTAGAATTTACATAAACCCCGCCCCCTGAACACGATTTATAGATTATCAAGATAGAATATGCTAATCAATGACTAGAAGATAACGACACATCAGCTTCATAAACTCATCAACTAACCGTTCAGAAATGTCCTGTTGCTTCTACATGTTGTCTCTTCTTCTTGAGTCTCTCCATCATTGTCTGACTCCGGTTTGAATATAAAAGGCTAAAAGTTTTTGACATTTTCCGTGCATGTCTGTGTGAGGTAAAAGAACACAAGCTCTTTAAGCTCCGCCCCCTGTGCCGGGAGCAGCAGCTCATTTGCATTTAAAGGAACAGACACAAAAACAGTGCATTTTTGCTCACCCTCAAAAAGTGACAATTTTAACATGCTATATAAAAATATCTGTGGGGTATTTTGAGCTAAAACTTCACACACACACTCTGGAGACATCAGAGACTTATTTTACATCTTGTGAAAAGGGCATTATACCACCCCTTTAATTGTATTAAATAGTTTTTCCCCTATTTGTTTTTTTATTAAACTGAGGAAAAGATTTAAAAAAATTTAATGGGAATAAAATATTTTTGTCCTTTTTTGTTTGTTTTGTTTTATTTTATTATAATAATTTAAAACAATTAAAACAATTTAATGGTATTAAATAGTTTTTCCCCTGTTTGTTTTTTTTGTTTGTTTTGTTTTTTAACTGAGGAAAAGAATTGAAAACATTTTTAATAGGAATAAAATGTTTTTGTCCTTTTTTGTTTGTTCGTTATTTTATTTTATGAAAATGATTGTGTGATTTGATTGACAGGGCGCAGAGCTGCTGCAGTGCCTCTGCGTGTGGATCCTGACGTCTGTCGATGATGATGTCACTCAGGAAGCCACCGCCCACATCAACGAGAGCCCCGCCCATCACGTGTGGAACCTGCATGATCTCTCCATCTTGTGGAAGATCCTCCTGTGCCGGAGAAAGATCCGGCCTCTGATTCGTGGCTTCCAGCTGTTTCAGAGGGTAAGAGATGCTCTGATTGGACGAGCCACCGTCTTAAACTGAAGTGCAAAACAGATCTCAGATCATGATGAAGGCATTGCTCAAGTTTCTTTGTCATGCACAATAATTTGACCAAGATATTTTGGTAACACTTTACAATAAGGTTCATTAGATAACTACATTAGTTAATATGAACTAAGAATGAACAATATTCTACAGCATTTATTAATCTTAGTTAATATTAATTTCAAAATTTACTGATATGTTATTAAAAACGATTGATTGATTGATTGATTGATTGATTGATGAACAAACAATGAACAGCTGTATTTTTATTAACTAACATTAACAAAGATGAATAAATACTGTAACAAATGAATTGCTCATTGTTAGTTCATGTTAGTTACTGTTAATGTTAACTAACTAACCTTAATGTACAGTGTTACCGATATTTTAAAGTCCTCAGTACATCTATAATGATAACGGCTCAGAGAAGCAATAGTTCATTCAGAACTATTATTTTTTCAGCTGATGAACGATAAAAACATTGACATCCAATCAGAATCCATCCTGCTTTAAAGACCTCAAGCATTTTTAAGCATTTTTGCTATATTTAGCGTTTCTTGTGTGAACGGGCCTTTAATCTTTTTTTCATATTTTGAAGAATAAAATAAAAACAAATGTGAAAGTACTACTTCTATAGTACATTATATTATATTTAGTTATATATAAATTAATTAATTAATAAAAAAAGATTTTATATATATATATATGTATGTATATATGTATGTATGTGTGTGTGTGTGTATGTATATAAATGACATCAGGTCTGATACATATATTTATAAATATATATTATACATGAAACAAAACATCAAGCCTGATATATATATATATATATATATATATATATATATATATTTACACACTCATATAATACATGTACTAACTTTTTTGAGACTAATCGCAATCAATCGATTTGACAGCACTAATATTATATTAAAGGGATAGTTCAGGATTTTAGACATGAATCTCTATAGCTTCCCCATAAGCAGTGTGGTGCATTGACCATGGCTTACCCCCGACAGCGTCCTGTGAGCCGAGCTCCGGTCCAGTTTTGGTCAAGATGAAATTAGTCCGGCAAGTTTGCTGGGGTCACGGCAATAAAGCGTTTTTCTTCTCAAATCAATATGTGTTCAAAAGAGTGATATATTTGCAGCACAAAACCGCTGTCTATGGAGAGGTCAGACCTCGTAATGGCTTGGCACTATTTTCTTCCCCGTCATATCACTGCGCGCTGCCGCTACCTACAGCCAGCTGGGAGCTGCGCAGGCGCACACCACTTTTTCAGTTGTTCGGCAGTGTTTACAGCAGTGTTTACGTGCTCAGAACAGCTACACGAACGAGCTAACATAGCTACTCACCAAGAGCGATCAGTTTGTAATCCTTTTGGCTGTGTGTCGAAGTCAATGTTGTCATCGTCGCTGCTGTAGTCAGACATGTTATCGTTCTCTTTACGAGCTGTAAACAAAGTGACACGTGCGCGGCTCCCAGCTGGCTGTAGGTAGCGGCAGCGCGCAGTGATATGACGGGGAAGAAAATAGTGCCAAGCCATTACGAGGTCTGACCTCTCCATAGACAGCGGTTTTGTGCTGCAAATATATCACTCTTTTGAACACATATTGATTTGAGAAGAAAAACGCTTTATTGCCGTGACCCCAGCAAACTTGCCGGACTAATTTCATCTTGACCAAAACTGGACCGGAGCTCGGCTCACAGGACGCTGTCGGGGGTAAGCCATGGTCAATGCACCACACTGCTTATGGGGAAGCTATAGAGATTCATGTCTAAAATCCTGAACTATCCCTTTAAATTATATTATATTTTAGGTCACTTTTTTTTTTCCAGGTGGGACATGTTTGTGCATCAATATGATGTTCTGTGTAATTTTAGCAATATTTGCATACTGTTATAGTATTTATTAATATGTTTAATTAGCTTTTATAGTATTTATAAATATTTTTAATTAGCTTTTTATATTTTTATTTATTTTTACATTTTTCTTTTTAATTCCAAAGTTATTTTGTAACGTGCTTTTGTTGTTTTTATCAGTTTTTTTTTTATATTTCTATTTAGCTTTTTCGATTTGAATTGTTATTTTTCAGGATTCTTTGATTAATAGAACAGCGTTTATTTGAAATATAATCTTTTGTAACATTATTAATATCTTTACAGTCACTTTTGATCAATTTAATGCATTCTTGATGAATAAATGTATTATTTTCTTGTTATATTAAATGTTATTTGACATGCATTCTCTGTGTTTCTGTGTGTGTGTGTCAGGAGTCTCCGCTCATTTACATGCTGAACATGTATGAGTTCTGCTCCGACTACAAAGACTATCAGCGAGCCAAAGACAAACTGCTGGAGTTCCAGAAGTGTTTGCTCAATGTAAGCTCACACTGGTCTCTAACTTTAAAAATGTGACGCTCTGAGCGCTGTTGAGCGGAATCATAAACACCTCTGATTGGCCGTTGTGTTCACATGTTTATCAGATATGACTGTGATTGGCTACAATGATCAGCGCTTCAAAAACATGTTGTAAATATACATCAATGACGCTCTTCAGCGAGCGCTTACACACACACACACACACGGGAGCGATCGGTCCTGCTAGTGCTTTCAAAACACTTTCAAACACTTCCGAATTTCAAACAGACTTTTAATCACTCTTAAAACTAGATCTGATCAAGTGGTTTTCACCAGATGTCGTATGGGTCATACAAGTTTGACTCAGGCTTTTTTGCTTAAAGATGAAGACCCAACTCTATGCATGTTTTGTAAGATTTCCCTCTCTGTTAAACATATTTTTCTGGACTGTTCTGAGTTTAATACAAGTAGAATGCTTGTTATTTCACTTAAGGACTTTTGGATTTTTTATCATATGTTAATTGTGTGTTTGTTTGCTTGGTTTTATTGTATTTATATGATATTTGTATTTTTGTAAATACATTTTTGTCGTGAAAAAAGCCTTAGATGCTGACATGGCATTAAATAAAACAATCAATCAATCAATCAAACACTCCCGTGCGTTGATCATTGTAGCCAATCACAGACATATCTGATGAGCGTGTGAACACAACGGCCAATCAGAGGTGTTTATGATCAGAGCGTCACATTATGGTACTGTTTACAACACTAGTTTCTGCTAACACTGCCTGTGTGTGTGTGTGTGTGTGTGTAGTTGCGGAGCAGCAGTGTTGTGTTGAGCTCAGATGTTCTGCCGGTCCAGTGGGTGGAGTCTCAGGCGTCGGTTCTGCTGCTGACGCTCCTGAAGCAGAGCCGGACTCAGTACGAGCTGCGCCGTCTGCTTCAGCTGCTGGTGGACATGGAGCGGCTGCTCAAATCCAACGGTCAGACTCAAACACACTTACAAGGGTTTATGTCATCAAACTTGGAATAATTAAAGGACCGTTTACACTTTCAGCTAAAAACGGAAAACTTTTGATGCGTTTTGGTTGTTGGTTTTCACAACAACAGCATTTTTCGGCATGAAAATGGAAGGTTTTGAAAACTGGTTTCAAAGTGCAAGTTTTTGAAAATGCAATTCTGACTTTTTTCTCACAATTCTGGGTTTACAATAAAATTTTGGCTTTTTTCTCGCAATTCTGACTTTTTTCTCGCAATTCTGACTTTCTCACAATTCTGACTTTCTCGCAATTCTAACTTTCATTTTGCAATTATAACTTTTTTCTCGCAATTCTGACTTTTTTCTCACAATTCTGACTTTTAAAATAAAATTTTGGCTTTTTTTTCTCACAATTCTGACTTTTTTCTCACAATTCTGACTTTTTTTCAGTTCTGATTTTCTCACAATTCTGACTTTCATTTAGCAATTCTAACTTTTTTCTCACAATTCTGACTTTCTTGCAATTCTGACTTTTTTTCATGCAATTCTGGGTTTTTCGCACAATTCTGACTTTCTCGCAATTCTGACTTTATTTTCGCAATTCTGACTTTTTTCTCGCAATTCTGACTTTTTTTTCTCACAATTCTAACTTTTTTCTCACAATTCTGACTTTTTTTCTTGCAATTCTGACTTTTTTTCACGCAATTCTGGGTTTTTCTCACAATTCTGACTTTTTTCTCACAATTCTGACTTTTTTCTTGCAATTCTGACTTTTTTTCACGCAATTCTGGGTTTTTCTCACAATTCTGACTTTTTTTCTGACTTTTTTTCTCACAATTCTGACTTTTTTCTCACAATTCTGGGTTTTTCTCACAATTCTGACTTTTTTCTCACAATTCTAACTTTTTTCTCACAATTCTGACTTTCTTGCAACTCTGACTTTTTTTCACGCAATTCTGGGTTTTTCTCACAACTCTGACTTTTTTTCACACAATTCTGACTTTTTCTCACAATTTGGACTTTTTTTCTCTCAATTGAAAGAGAAACTCAATTGTGAGGAAAAAAGTCCCAATTACCTTTATTTTAATTCCATGGCGGAAACCAGCTTCCATACTTTTGTTCACCAAAGCTTCAATTGTTTGAGTAAAAATACAGTAAAATCAGTAATATTGTGAAATATTATATTACAATTTAAAACAGCTGTTTTCTATGTGAATATACAGTATGTTAAAGTGTAATTTATTACTGTGATCAAAGCTGAATTTTCAGCATCGTTACTCCAGTCTTCAGTGTCACTAGAGTAATGATGCTGAAAATTCAGCTTTGATCACAGGAATAAATTACACTTTACTACATATTCACATAGAAAACAGCTGTTTTACATTTCTAATAATATTTTAGAATTTTTACTGTATTTCCGATCAAATAAGTGCAGCTTTGGTGAGCAGAAGAGACTCTTTCACACACATTAAAGAACTTTGAGTGTCCATGTCACCTCATCACAGGTCTGGACTTTAAGAAGCTCAGTCAGTTGAGCCAGGTGTTGGCGGACACTCCCGTGCCGTTGTCTGCGTGTCTCCTGGAGGATTATTCCAGCGCTGGTCTTCAGACAGAGAGCAGGAGGATGATGGACGAGCTCCAGGAGCTCGGGCTCTTCGCACAGGCACGCAGGGTTGCACAGTTAGCCGAGCTGCCCATCGACTGCCTGATCATAAACGAGGTGAGGGACCAGCACGGCATCAGAAATCATATTTAACCCGTGTTTTTGGAGGTTTGAGGAAGTCTGTGAGCAGATCATAATTATGTTATACACATTTTATAACGATAAAGCTGGTAATAAAATGCTTCCTTTTTTAACTCTTATATGATTGTGCAAATAATCTACATTTCCCATAATTCTCTGCACGAGACCAGAATAATGAAATACACAGATAAAATGGCAATCAAACGCATGATATGCATCATTTGCTTTTCATTTTGCAGCATCAGCACTAAAAATCTCTTAATTTTTATAATTATGTAGGGCTGCATGATAAATTGTGATATCATGATGTGGCTTAATTGTAGCAAAGGCTTTTTTTATTTATTATATGAATACATAGTTCGATGTCCTACAGTTTTCTGCCAAAATAAAAAAGTGCTAGTTTCATGGTTGAAAATGAAGAAATTTAGACAGCCATAAATTATTTTATTGTTATTTTAGTAGTTATTATTATTATTATTATTATTATTAATATTTTTTAAATATTATGTTTTTTATTTTACAGTTAAAAATTACAATGGTAATGTTTATTTTTAATAATAATAATAATAATAATAATAAAAATGGTAATATTATACATTATTATAATGAACTTTCTTAATAATTACATTTTTTTATTTCACTGTGAAATATTACAATGGTATTATTATTATTATTATATATTTTTGTAATAATAATAATGATAATAATAATTATTAAATATTTGATATTTTTAGTAATAATTATAATAATTATAATTTATTATTATTATTATTATTATTAAATATTTGTTTTTTAGTTTACTGTAAAGTATTACTATGGTGTTATTATTTTATTTGTTTTTTTAATAATAATATTATTATTGTTATTTTACTGTGAAATATTACAATGGTATTATTTTGTTTGTGTTTTTAGTAATAATAGTAATTATTATTATCATTTATTATTGTTATTATTATTAAATATTAGACTTTTTATTTCACTGATAAATGTTACAGTTGTGATATTTTGTTTGATTTTTTTTTTTTGTAATATTAATAATAATAATAATTATTATTATTATTATTTTTTTTTTTTTATGTTAAAATTATATGCATTCCAAAAACATTTTGGCCAAAAAGCAAGCACAGCAAACCTGGAGATGTTTATTATTAAATCACTTCTTATCATCTCATTTTTCATCTGAAAAACTGCAGTTAGATCACCCCCCCCCCCCCCCCCTCACCAAAATCTTGCAGCCCTAAAAATCTGTCTGACCTCCAAAGCTCACTGGGATTTCCTAGACTCTGGGAGCATTATTAGAGGATCTGCTGTTTGCCCTGATTGTGAAGCATCTCTCCTCTGTAACTCCTGAAGCTGCGGCGAGATCTGAGCGCTCATAAGCTCAAGCGTCAGTGGGAACGTCAGGAGACCCGGATGGGCTTCTGGAGACGATGTCATCAGCAGATCCTGACGGATCGTGTCCAATCAGAGGCCGCCTGTCAGTTCTTCCTCTCTCAGGCTGAGGTGAAGCTTTACCTGCATCACATCTCACTCTCTTATTGGACACTTTATTGCTCTTTTCCGTTTCATACTGACCGTCCACCTTAAGAACATTACTAAAGTGGTCCTAACTCTATAATATATTATATTGTATTGTATTATTGTTGTGTTGTGTTGTGTTATGTAATATAATATTATATTACATTATATTTTGTTAAATTATATTATATTTTGTTAAATATTATTATATTATATTAAATATTTTTTATCACTTTTTTGTATTTGCAGGCATGCATGTGTTCAGTGATATTGTTTATAGACTATTATTTATTAATATTTTTATGCATTTAAATAAATGCAATACTGAGTTCCTTCTGGTGGTGCGAATGCAACCAGGAAAACGATCCTAAGGGAACCACTATCCCGGGGAACCACCTTGGTGGCTAGTTCCTATAACTAAGTTCCTATAACTCTCCGGTGCGAAAGCCCCTTATATTTCCAGGCCGAATCTTGTAGTTTCTCTCATGAATCTGTGTTTGTCCCGTTCAGGAGCCGATCCAGTGTGATTCTGAGCTGGTCCAGCTTGAGGAGCGCTGTCTCCTGCTGGGTCTGGCGGGTCACTGGTTGTCCCGCTGTGACGTTCCTCCACCAGTCCTGCGTCTCGGTCAGCTGGAGAAGCGTCAGTGGGAGTGTCGGATCCAGCGACTGGTTCTCCTCACGGCTCTGGAGCGCCAGAGTCTGTTCGCTCCCTCGGCTCTCTCCGAAGACTCCTTCGAAAACCTCCTCAAAGAGTTCTCCTTCTCCAAAATGTGGGCTCTGAGTGACCCGGCGCACTTGAGCCTGGACGGGCTCCCGGCGTCGGATGACGAATGCGTGTTGTCGGAGGACGAGCGTAGAGCGCTGGATGTTCTGATCGCTCAGATGCTGAACGAGGGCGCCGTGAACGAGGCTAGCCGCGTGTGCCGCTACTTCGGCTGGTTTCACAGAGACCTGTGGCTCGTTCTGAGGTGCCGTGGTTTAGCGTCCGGCGAGATGATGCCTGAACTTCACAGTCCTGATGGAGAAACTAGACGCAGTTTACCATCATGTGAGTCACTTTCAGCTGTTTTTACATTTACATTTAGTCATTTAGCAGACGCCTTTGTCCAAAGCAACATACAAATGAGGACTAAAGCAAGCGAGTCGTTGTGAAGAGACAAAAACAACACAAGAGGTGCTCAAATACACAGTTCAGGCGTTGCTTAGAGTAGCATCATTTATGAGTAGGAGTAAAGGAAAAGGAAAAGATTAGTGGTCGACCGATATTGGTTTTTTGATGGCCGATGTCGATATCTTAGAGAGCAGGATGGCCGATGGCCGATATAAAGCCGATATTTTTATTATATACTTTATATTTATTTTAATCAATATTTTATAGCTAAATTTTAAATAAATTAGAAAACAAATCTTTAAAATAATGCTTATACTTTAGATGGCAACTTCTTGAATCTGCAATCCTATTACAGTATTTTTCACAAATATAATAATAATTAATTATTGTGATAACTTATCACAAAGCAAACATATCACTCAGCCATTATCATGTTTGCTAAGCTAATGACTCAATACTCTAATAAGCATAAAAATACATAAAATACATGAAATTACTGAGTGAAATGTTTGCTTTGTGATGAGTGGGAAATATTTTCTGTGGAT
>NC_137144.1:27364108-27386608 GCF_949319135.1 Squalius cephalus
AGTCTCTGATGTGTTTGTACTTGCTGCACTGGGTGAGGAAGTGCATCTCATCCTCTACGACTCCATCAGTGCAGTGTGAACACAGTCTGAGCTCTCTGGCTCTCCAGCTCGGCTTGTGCCGGCCCTTCTCCACACACAGACTGTGGTCACTAATGCGATACCTCGTCAGGAGCTTTCTCTGACCATAGTTACTGATATCGGTCAGGTATGGGGCCAATTTATAATCAGACTTTATTTTGTGGAAGTATTTTAATTTATTTACTTGTGTGACCTTTATCTGCCAGTCTTGTATGTATTCTTCTTTGGTTATGTTCCCTATTTCTTTTACTTTTGCGTGTCTGAACTGAATTGTTGGATTAAGTTGGTGTTTTTCCACTAAATGTGTCATGGGGTCGCTCTCAGGGTGTCCTGCCCTGTGTCTGAGAGCGCAGTGATGGTAACTCTCTGACTGCGCGTCTGATAGATGGAACCAGAACTTTGCGGCTCTCTTCTGGATCTCAGATAGGAGAGGGAATCTGCCTAATTCTGCCCGGCAACCCAGACTCGGAGCGTTTCTGTGAGTTCCCAGGATGTTCTTGCAGAACTCGAGGTGGAAAGTTTCCACAGGGGTTTTGTCCCAGGAATCGTAATTTAGTTTAAATTTGGGGCCCCAGATTTCACAGCCGTATAGGAGGATGGGTTTGATGATGCTCTCGAAGATTTTCAGCCACAGTTTAATGGGTGGGTTAAATTTGAACAGGGGTTTTCTTATTCTATAATAAGCCCTACGTGCTTTATCAGTCAGATCTTTCATTGCAGTGTCAAACTTTCCAGAAGCTGAGATTGTCAGACCCAAATAATTATAACAGGTGACATGATTAAGAATGGTTCCCCCAAGTGTAAATGTGTATTTGTTGTCAGTAAGGCGAGGTTTCTTCTGGAAGATCATGATTTTGGACTTCTCCATGTTTATGGGTAAGGCCCAGTCGCTGCTGAACTCCTCCAGAAGCGAGAGGCTTCGGTGCAGACCCTCTTCATGAGGAGACAGCAGCAGGAGATCGTCCGCGTACAGGAGGCTTTTGATCTCTCTGTCCTCGAGGGTCAGGCCAGGACAAGAGGACTTCTCAAGTGATGATGCCAATTCATTAATATAGATATTGAATAGAGTCGGGCTGAGGCTGCAGCCTTGACGAACTCCTTTAGTTTGACTGAAATAATCAGTGCGTTTGTCGTTAATCTTGACGCCGCATTTGTTCCCATTGTAAATGTCCTTTATAATATCATATGTCCTTCCGCCTATTCCACTTTGAATTAGTTTTAGGAAAAGTCCATTATGCCAAACCGAATCGAAGGCTTTTTTAAAGTCAATGAAGCAGCCGAATATTTTCCCTTGTTTTGTTTGTTGGACGTGTTTTTGTATGAGTGTGTGGAGTGTGTAGATGTGATTTGATGTTCTCTGTTTAGGCATAAAGCCAATCTGAGAGCTGTTGAGGATCTTGTGTTCTTGGATGAACTGGACTAGTCTGTCGTTGATGATGGAGCAGAAGAGTTTGCCCAGGTTGCTGCTCACTGTGATGCCCCTATAATTATTTGGGTCGTACTTCTCTCCTTGTTTATGAATTGGTGTAATCAAGTTTTCTTTCCAGATCTCAGGAAAGTGTCCTGATTTTAATGAAAGATTGAATAATTTTAGAATTGCCTCTTTCAATTTGGGGCTGCTGTGTTTCAGCATCTCATTAGATATTAAATCCACACCACAGGATTTTTTATTTTTTAGGGATTTGATCTTGTCTGTCAGTTCGTGTAATAATATGGGCTGGTCTAACTGGGTTAGCTGGTCTTTTACAGTGTGTTCCAGGGTGTAGAGTTGGGAGGTCAGATGTTTTTGGGTGAGGGTTGGTTCGTTTTGTGAGTAGAGTTTTCCAAAATGTTCTGTCCAGATGTTTGGGTCATAGATGGGAATGTGTTTGGGTTCTTTTGATTTATCTAAATTATTCCATAATTCCCAAAAATAATTCTGATCGACTGCCTCCTCAATCTTATTAAGCTTTGCTTTCATGTGATCAGCTTTTTTCTGTATTAGGAGTGACTTATATGTTTTGAGGGTTTGCTGATATTTGTCTCGTGTTTGTTGGTTTGCAGGGTCTCTGTGTTTTGTATTTGATAATGATCGTAAATCTTTTCTTAATTTTTGGCATTCCTTATCAAACCAACCATCTTTAGCAATTTCTTTCTTACATCTATATTTTGTTTTTTTTCTCAGGGCTTTTCTGACCACTGTAGAAAATATTTCATTTAATTGATGAGTTGCTAAATTGATAGTTTTCTTCTCTTCGCTAAATGAAGTAGATAGGAATGAGTCTATCATGTTCTGAACACGAGTGCTGTGGAGCTGGGCTTCATACTGGGCAGGACTGTCTTTACTCCACATAAATCTGGCGGGGAGGGGGTGCAGTTTAACCTTCTGATCTGAATAAGGCCGGAGATTCCCGGATCTGTTCAGGCTGAGGACTGTGTGACTGTGGTCTGATAACGGCAGCTGTGGCATCACTGTGAAATAGTTGATGTTCTTGTTGTCTATATCAGTGATGGCGTATTAGGATCTTACTGATCTCGTATTAGTGATCTCTCTCTCTCTCTCTCTCTCTCTGTCTCTCTCTCTGTCTCTCCCTCTCTCTCTCTCTCTCTCTCTCTCTCTCTCTCTCTCTCTCTCTCTCTCTCTGTCTCTGTGGTGTAGCTGTGGAGATGTTGATCTTGGCTCACGACTGCTTCAGTGTGACCTGTAACATGGAGGGCATCGTGAGGGTCCTTCAGGCGGCGCGTCACCTGAGTCACACACACCTGGCTCACGGCGAAGGCTACGGGCTCCTGGTGAGTCACTCACACACACACACAAACAAACAGTGATGCACATTAGTCACACACTCCTGGCTCATGGCGAAGACTACAGGCTCCTGGTGAGTTCATCATCATCATTATTAACCCGTGAGTCTGATGATCTGTGTGTGTGTGTGTGTGTGTGTGTGTCCACAGGTGCGTCTCCTCACAGGCATCGGCAGGTACAACGACATGACGTACATCTTCGACCTGCTGCACCAGAACCATCGCTTCGAGATGCTCCTGAGGAAGAAAGTGGAGTCGGTGAGCGTTACACATCATACACACCTCTCATACCTCATACTGCACTGGTCTCAGGTTTGGGTTTTATATTTCTGAGAGAGTCTCTTCTGCTCAAGGCATTTATGTGATCAAAAATATAATAAAAACAGTGACACTGTTAAATATTATTACAATTTAAAAGAATTGTTTTCTATGTGAATATATATATATATATATATTAGGGCTGTCAAACGATTAATCGCGATTAATCGCATCCAAAATAAAAGTTTGTTTTTACATAATATATGTGTGTGTGTATGGAGTATAATTATTTTCTATATATAAATACACACACATGCATGTATATATTTAAGAAATATTTGCATGTATATACTGTGTATATATATTTATATTATATATCATTTATATTATATATAAATATTTTATATATAAATAACACATTTTTCTTATATATATATGCATGTGTGTGTATTTATATATAGAAAATAATTATACACCATACACACACATATATTATGTAAACACAAACTTTTATTTTGGATGCGATTAATCGCGATTAATCGTTTGACAGCCCTAATATATATATATATATATATATATATATATATGTATGTATGTGTGTGTGTGTGTGTGTGTGTATATATATATATATATATAAATCATAACGTGTATTCTTTTTTTGTTTATTTTATTATTTATTTTATTGTATTGTATTCTGTAATGTACTGTCGTTTAATTTACTTGACTATAGTTATATTTTCTCTTCCCACTTTGATTAGTTGAGATTCTTATCACATTATTGTTTTGTAATATTTTATTTCATTTTTATTTTATTCTGTAATGTTACTGCCATGTAATTTACTTTGCTTTAGTTATAGTGTCTCTACCCATTTTTATTAGTTTCATTTTCTATTTATTTCATTTATTATTTATTACTTTGTTTATATATATTATCTTATTATTTCTGTATTTTAGCATTTCAGTTTATTTCTGTTTGTTTTTACATAATTAAAAAACAAAATTATTTTTATTTAATTCTGTAATATACTGCCATGTAATTTACTTGACTATACTTCCCATTTTTATTAGTTTAGAATTGTTTTATTATTATTTATTTATATACACTATTTTATTTTTTTTACTTTATTTTAGTATTTCAGATTTTTTATGTTTATTTATTGTTTGTTTGGTTGTTTTTATATTATTATTATTATTTTCTATTTTATTTTATTATTTTATTCTGTAGTATAGTTGATCCCAATCTTGATTGATCATTTATTTATTTAATTATCTATCTATCATTTGTTTGGTTTTTTTTTCTTTCTGTAATGTACTAAATGTGTGTGTGTTCCAGAACGTGCGCCTGAAGACGGCTCTGCTGGAGTACATCAAGCGCTGTTTGCCGGGCGACAGCGAGAAGCACAACATGGTGGCTCTGTGTTTCAGCATGTGTCGAGAGATCGGAGAGAACCACGAGGCGGCCGCGCGAACACAACTCAAGATCATCGAATCGCAGCCCTGGGGTCAGACAGTAATACATGCACAGAAAATACACTACAAGCCCATAGCAAACACAGTTTAGAATGCTTGTGGGTTACACTTTATTTTAAGGTGTCATTGTTACAATGTAATCATACATCTAAGTACTGAGTAATATTAATTAACAGCATGTTCTCACTATAGGGTTAGGGTAGGATTAGGGTTTGGTTGAGGGTTAGTTGCATGTAATTATGCATAATAATTTTCATGTGTACGATGATCTTTTGCTTTGTTAGAAGTCTTGAAGTGTAAGTGTGCGTGTGTGTGTGTGTGCAGTGATCACTGTGGATTTGAAGAACGCTCTGCTGAAGGTCCTGACGCTCCTGAAAGACGCTGCTGAGAGTTACTCAAAGGTGCTTCAAAAAAATTTATTTTTTATTTTTTATATTTAGTATTTTTAAGGGATTTTATGGTGCTAAATTATATTTACGCTGTATTTATAATCCATTTATTCACTTTTTGAGCATAGACACAAATCAAAATTAAATTTCCAACTCAAACTGTGGTAAATCTTGAATGCTTTCGAGCTCAGACTGAAGTTTGATCTCTTTTCAAAGATTATTGCTGAAGTGAATAAGTTTTAAAAAGTGAACTTAAAGGAGCATTTCACCCATGGGAACATTGATCTTTATTGAAAGTGGGTCATATATGTAGTCGAAATGTAAAATAAATTTTGAATTTGGTGCCTTCTTGACCGAGGAAAGAAAGAAAGTAACTTCAGGACGCATTTGTATGAAAGACAACAACTCCCACAATGCACCACATTGCACAGCTGCGCAAGCCACTCCCACTAATCCAGAACAGCATATGAATCACTCATCCATCTATAAGGCTAGCTACCACCGGAGCTTGAAATTCATTTCACACAAAATGTCTAACGTTAGTTATTTGGCGAACTCATTAGTGAATTACTCCTCATATGTATTTCTTTCGAAGTGGTGAATTATTGCATGGTAACGTTACCGGGATGTTCAGTCAGATGCGGTGCGAAACTAGGATGGTTCACAACACAAACGTCCGTGTCCTCGTCTGATTCAGAGATTTCGTCCAGGAGAAATTGGCATCTTTTAAATTCTTTGCAGCAGACGGACTCTAGCTCTGTGTTCGTAGTTGCATAGTGAGATCACCGGCGCCATCAGTCCGCCCCCAGCTCGAGCCAGTCTGGGCTTCTCGTCCGCGGCAGGCAGGTCTTCTGCCTCGGCTGCTCTTCGCTATGCGGCTCGTAAAGGTAGCCACAAACACCTGATTCAAGCATCAGACTTCCGAAATCCTCTTCTTCTACATCATATTGAGTAACGTTACCCTCCGCTATTGTCATATCTTCACAGCTGGCTCCACAGTGCCTGTTAGCTTAGCTTCCAAACAAGATGGAGGATATTGCTTTTAGTTTCAGAAAGTGAAGTCCCACCCACTGATCTGTAATAGGCCTGTAGCGTGAGCGGGTCCCGCCCCCTGGAATAATGAGGAGCTAGTGTTTGTAGTCTCTACACTTTTCAATGAAATGTGACTTCCTGCTTATTATGACGCAAAATGATGATTTTTACGTCATAATAAGCAGGAAGTAAAACACTTAAATCCTTATTTCTCCCATCTCAGGAAAAAATTAATGAAAAATCCACGTTTATTATAATATATGACTGGGTTTCTAACAATACAAAGCTTAATGCAAATGGGTGAAGTGTCCCTTTAAAAAAAAGTTACAGAATGTTACGTTTATTGTTATGAAAAATGTGCAAAAATACTATTTACATTTTTTATATGAAATATATCATTTCAAAAACATGTTTTACTCTAAAACTGTGAGAAAATCAAAGCCATAAATCTAAACAAGTCATGTTCTAAAGTTGAGGATGATATCTCAGTAAATGAGCTTTCAGTGAGTGTGTTCGGCTGTAGTACCGAACGCTTCCACTAGAGGAAACTCGTCTCATTCATTTACAATGCGCTCATTTAAACGCTTTAAAGTCAACATGATATCAAGAATGCATGTTGGTGGTGTTATTGTGTATGATTCATTAGTGCAGTTTTCTTTAATGTGTGTGTGTGTGTGGTTTCAGGACTCGTGTGTGCGTCAGGCGGTTAAGTGTGTGAAACTGGCCAAACTGGTGACGCTCCAGTTGCACTTCCTGAATCACGGACAGGACCAGCGCGTGGTGAACCTGCCTCCGTCAGAGATCCACAACACCATCGTGTCTTTACCGCGCTGTTACCAGGTCTCACTCAGTCTACAGTTATTAATATCAACATGCGCATTTCAGACACACATTACACTTTTGAGTTCTCCTGTCAAACACTAGCAGATGTTTTGGATAAAAGCGTGTGCTAAATTAATAAATGTACATGTTTAGAAGGATGTTCACGCTCACTAGAGAAATAAATAAGCAAAGATAAATGAATAAATAAAATATAAAATAAATAAATAAAATATGAAGAGAAATAAATAAAAATATGAAGAGAAATGCAATAATACAATTTGTTGTTTTAAAACTATAAACAACAAATAAAAAAATGCACTTTTAAAGTTTATCTTTAATTTTGAAAAATCTAAATGTTTTTTATGAGATTTTTATCTTTTAATTTTTATTATTATTTTAATTTGAAAATAATTACAATAATATTAATATAATTTTTATTTATTATTAATTATTATTTTGTATTATTTTTATAAAAGTCACAATTGTCTTTTTTAGGATCACTTTACAATAAGGTTTCATTAGCTAAACTAACAACGACAACACTTCTACAGCATTTAGTAATCTTATTCTCAGCATTTACATCCACATTTTTAAGATCAGAAGTTGGATAAAAGATTATGTGCAAAACACGTTTGGAACGACATGATGGATTGGACTTTTGTTTCTGCCACGGAATGAAAATAGAAAAGCGGTAACACTTTACACACTTTACAACAAGCTCTCATTTGTTAACATTAATGCATTAACTCTTTATCATTATGACTTTTTATGTCACAATTTTAAATCTATGAACATTTAGATTTTTTTAAAATTAAAGATAAACTTTAAAAGTGTTTTTTTTTTATTTGTTGGTTATAGTTTTAAAACGTTTATTTATTTCTCTTCATATTTTATTTGTTTTTCACACAAAAATGTATTTATTATTTTCTTTTAATATTTTATTAATTTCTTTGTTTATTTATTTCTCTTCATATTTTATTTATGTCTCCATGTTTATTTATTTCTCTTCATATTTTATTTATGTCTCCATGTTTATTTATTTCTCTTCATATTTTTATTTCTCTTCATATTTTATTTATGTCTCCATGTTTATTTATTTCTCTTCATATTTTTATTTCTCTTCATATTTTATTTATGTCTCCATGTTTATTTATTTCTCTTCATATTTTTATTTCTCTTCATATTTTATTTATGTCTCCATGTTTATTTATTTCTCTTCATATTTTTATTTCTCTTCATATTTTATTTATTTATGTCTCCATGTTTATTTATTTCTCTTCATATTTTTTATTTCTTTTTTCTTCATATTTTGTTTATTTTCAAAAAATATTTATTATTTTCTTTTAATATTTTATTCATTTCTCTTCATTTATTTATTTCTCTTCATATTTTATTTAATTATGTCTCCATGTTTATTTATTTCTCTTCATATTTATTTATTTATTTATCTTGATATTTTATTTATTTATGTCTCTTAGTGTTTTATTTATGTCTCTCATATTTATTTATTCCTCTGCATTTTTTTGTATTTAATTCTCTTGATAGTTTATTTATTCATTTTATTTATTTATTTCTCCTCATATTTATTAATGGATTAATATCTCTTCATGTTTATTTATTTCCCCTCATATTTTCTATTTATTTTCTCTTCATGTTTATTTATTCATCTTCATATTTTGCTGCATTGTTCACACCTTGACAGTAGACATGGTAGCTGGAATGACTTTAAATTATTAACACACAAGCAAAAAATAAAAACGTATTGGTAAATGTTGAGAATAGCATTAATAAATACTGTAGAAGTATTTTTCATTGTTAGTTTATACCATTGTCAGTTAGCTGATATTTATAAATGAAACCTTATTGTAAAGTGTTACCAGAAAATGTAATTGTGACTTTTTATAGTGAGAATTTAGATAAAAAGTGTTTTCTTCTGTGGTGGAAATGAGTTTTATACGATGGCGAGTAAATGTGAACTGTTGCTTTAAGAGTGAGATCGACACATGAATCCAGAAACAGTGTAATGTGACGTTTCTGTGCTTCTCACTGTGGTGTGTGTGTGTGTGTGTGTGTGTGTGTGTGGCAGGCGTTCGTGTTGGCCGAAGCATACGACTTCAGTCCGGACTGGGCCGAGCTCCTCTATCAGAAGGTCGTCCTCAACGGAGAGTTCCTCTATCTGGAGGAGTTCAAGCGCCACAGAGCGCTCAGCGCCGGCCTCTTCCACGACATCTCCAGGAAGTAGGAAACTCTTTCAGTTCAGGATATTCGGAACGTTTATTAGAGAGCTTTCTGGAATACTTGATTGTTATTGGTCACTGGTGTCAAATCAAATATTTGTAAATTAAATCAAATAATACACATGATAAAATGATTTTAACTCAAATGTTATATTTATATATCATATAATATTGATTAATAATAAAAAAATAAAAATAAAATAATACACTATTTCAACTAAAAAAATATTTTATATTATTGTAGAATTTTGTGTTAGTACTTGGTCAATTTGGAGTCAAAAATTTTGTAAATAAATACAAAATGATAATATTACATCAAATGATTATTATTTTATATTTTTCTATCATATAAATACTTATCTAAATATATTGCTTTTTTATTAGTCAAACATTTGGAAATGAAATAAAAACTTAAAGTAACTCCCATAATAAAATTATAAATATAAATATAAAGGTCTAATATTTGTAAATTAAATAAATAATGCACAATAAAAAATTATAATTAAAGAAACTCAAACTTATTCAAATAATAAATGTAATGTAATATACTATAATACGATACATTAAAATATAATAGTAAATAAATATAATAAATATATTTTTATCATTGCTTGATTGTAATTGGTCAATGGTGTCATTTTTGGTTAAAAAAATATTAATAATTATAGAATTTTTTTTTTTTATTATTTTATAATATAATTTAATGAATGCATTATTATTTATTTAAGTAGGCAAAGTTGATTTGTGTCACCGTCTGTACATTTATTCCTCAGTTGTTGTATAAATGATTCAGTCTAGAGTTGTGCATTCACACACGTGTTTTACTGTCATGCTTATATTTCATAAGGCTGTCTAGAGTTGCTCAGAATAGATCATATGTTTAATGTGTCGTGCAGAATGTGTCATCAGAAGTGTCCGGCGAGCTCCAGCCAGAATCTGAAGAAGCTTCTGTCTCACTGCGAGGACGTCTACACGCATTATAAAGTGGCGTACGAGCACCAGTTCCTGGACGTGGCCAACATGCTTCTGCAGGACTCCCGGAGCAGCAGCTTCCTCAGCGACCGGCTCGGCACCTGACGCACCACTGATTCCCTGTCATTCATTTCCTGTACAAATAAATAAAATGACCATTTTCAGACGTCTATGTTCATGTCCTGCAGTTCTTACCCCATTAACACGGTAAAATACTGTTTAACTGCTGTCACTGGAGCTTGTCCTTAAAACAAGAACAAATATTTCCCAGTGAAGACAGAAAAAAATCACTTCATTCTTTTTTTACTCCATGGTTCTTGTTTTTAGCAACAAAAATATCTTTTTTTTTTTTTTTTTTTTTTTTTTTTTTTTTAAATAAGACTTAATATTGTGTCTTGAATGCTTGATTGTAATTGGTCAGTCGTGTCATTATAATCAAATATAATATGTTAATATAGTATTTTTTTAATCAAGTAATCTACTTGATTGTAATCGGTCAGTGGTGTCATAAAACAATAAAATATATTTTATTAACCCTCTGATGGTCTTCAGGGTCTTTTTGACCCGCAAATGACTTTTGCTCAAATTAAAAAAAATGTTCCCTTTGTCCAAATGGTATGAAACCTTCTACAGCTCTCAACACTTTCTAGATCTACAAAAAAAAATGATATCTGTTTTTATGTTAGCGTGACAAAATTTGTGACACTCGTGGTCTTCGGGGTCTCTGGTGACCCCGCAATCAAAATAGACAAAATTCATCATCAAAATCAAAAACAACGCAGAATACATCGACAGAAATGACAGAAATAAAGTGGCACACTTCCACCAATTCAAAAAGCATCCACAATGCTAAATTTTTTTGCTCACAACACACGTATACACACACACACACACACACACATATAGAGGAATACATTTTTGAGACTATAAAAACTGTTCTCTTATCATTTGCCAAATAAAATCATCCAAAATGCAGTACCGCCACAAAAATAAATTGGTGACACTGACACACTCACACACACACACACACGAACATTTGTAAGGCTATAATTTGTCAAATAAAATCATCCAAAATTCAGAACCACTACAAATATAAAGTGGTGACACTGGCACATCGACAATGTGTACTCACACACTCTCTCTCTTTCTCTCTCAGACACACACACACACACACACACACACACACACACAGACACAGGAATACATTTGTGAGGCTATAAAACAACTGCTCTCTTATAATCTGGCAAAAAAATTCTAATCATTGAATTTGAGCCTTGATTCTAATCATAATGTAACATTATTGAAAAACGGGGGTTTTTTTCAGTACAAAAAAATGCTAAACTTTGACAAAAATATTTATTTTTGTTATAATTGTGATTTTATAATATTTAGATATGAATCCAACTTGTGAAAAGATATCTTTCAGGTAGTCAAATAGCAAATAGCATATAGTGGAGCTCTATAGCCATCTAGTGGTTAAAGTGATTTTTTTTTATTTTAAAACTGCATTTTCCAAAAAATGGGCAAAAATGTTACATTAAACCATTTAAAATGATCCATGTTATCCCCATGAATGAAAGTTAGAAATCTGGGTTTTTTATAAAGTGAATTTTACATCAAATGCTGTTTTTTTGTAAAAAGCTTATTTAAATAAATATTTATTTATTTATTTATAGAAATTTAAAAGATATAAATTCTCCAAAAACTGCACAAATGTTGAGTAAAAACATTAACAAACAGAATAAAATTACATTTGTAAAAAAAAAAAAAAAAACTATTATCTTGTTACAAAATTAAATGTTATTGTCTGGGGTCTCTGGAGACCCCAAAAAACACGAGTGTAGACATAAATAAAGACCATCAGAGGGTTAAAGCTTGATTGTAATTGGTCAGTGGTGTTATTATATTAAAACATAATAAAATATAATAATTTATTAGGGGCCAAGAACCAAAGATGCGGAGGCACCTACTGTATCTGTTCCCTTCTTCCGCTCTGGGTGTCTATGGCAGCCCAAAGAACCGCTTGCGGGAAAGTTATGAAATTTGGCACACTGATAGAGGACAGTCTGAACTGTAATAGCAAATTTGGAGTCTCCAAATGAATCCCTCTAGCGCCACCAACTGTCCAAAGTTGCACTCGTGTTTATGCTAATAACTTTTGAACCACAAGAAACTAAATTCTTTTTTTCCTATGATTCCTTGGCTCAAGCCGATTCGATTGCACCATATGACATCATTTTCCGTCATGGAAATTTTTCCGCCATTTTGAATTTTCCAATTTTCACGAAAATTGCACCAGATCATCTCCAGACCATGCCGACAAAAAGTTATGGAATTCAAAAAAACGAAAAACAAACAAATTTTACGTAGCGCTTGCGAAAACAGTCGTAAGGCTTCATCTCCACAACGCTTTATCGTATTCAGACCAAACTTGGTACATATCATCACAAGCATGACCTGAGGCTACATGCTGAGTTTCGGCGCAGCGCCATCTACTGGTCTGGAGATATGAAAAAAGCCTATTTTTGCTTATAACTTCTGAACAGTTTGTCCAAAAATCAAAATTGGTCTCGTTAGATTCAGGGCAACATGCCGAGTCGACTGATATCCAATTTTTCCATATTGGCCATTTTGGCTGTCAGCCATTTTGAATTTTGTGCTAAAATGCTGTATTTTAAGAACGCATGAACGGATTGTTATGAAACTTGGTATGGGTCACCAGCACGATGCCCTGGAGGAGCGTGAGAAGTTTTGAACCAGCGCCACCTAGTGGTCAAAAGTTATAACAAAATTTCCCAAAAGACTTTGGTCTTTGGTGTTTTATGCCCCCAACGTCGCCTTCCAGGCAGCGAGGGGATGGGTAGGTTTAAGGTTGAGGGTAGGGTTAGCTGCCTCTAAGGAGCCATTGGGGGCATAAAACACCATCGAGCAAAGACTTTTGAATAAATCTGCCTATAGACCCCTTTTGCGCCGACGTCACAGTTACGTAACGGCGCTAGCTGGAGGCAAAACAAACGGAAAACTGGAGGCGGCCAATACAAACCAGCACAGATTCGGCTACATAATAAGGAGCTTAAATTATTCTTTTTATTATTAAATGTCATCTTGTTGTGTTGTTGGATGCAAGAATCAATGAAAAATGAGTATGCTGTGTCTGGAATTTTTATTTCTAGAAAATATCCACATCTTTAAAATTGCACCGTAGTGTCACTCTTTACATTGTCATCTTCTTGGCGCTGGCTAGGCAGAACTGCGGATCGTACCACACAAATCTTTACATGACCATTCAGCACATAGTTATAGGCATCTAAATATATATGCCCTCAGTTTCTCTTTACCCTCGGTTTCTCTTTCGGGTAGGTGTAGAAGTCAGGCCGCTCAACCGGAGGTAGCGTTAACGTTAATCCTGTCAGATCGTCCATCCATTAAGTGAGTGTGTACGGGTCAGACAATCTGGTTCCGTCCGTTAAAATTAACTTTTGCAAATAACAATCGCGGTCCTGGACAGTGAGTGACCTTGCACATTAAGATAAAATTGGATTTTCTCCAGTGATTGTTTAAAAAACAAGCTAACAAACTGACAAACTAACGTTAGTGAAGCGGCCAGAGGGATCTTTCTGCCTCCAGCTAAGCCCCGCCCACACAAATACGTCACCATGTTTACCAACTGTAAAAGGGTCTATTGTAATGCCACTGGTCATAATAGATTCCTTGGGTCACGCCGAGAACATACATACCATGTTTACCTTATTTGGTCGAACTTCCTGTCCGCCATCTTGATTTTCATTCAAAACCTACTTTTTCTTACTCCTCCTAGACCGTTTCTCCAGACTGTGCCGACTAAAAGTTATGGATTTCACGTCGATAGACAAAACCATTTTCGTATACCGCAGCAGCAAAGTTGAGGCATGATGCCAAAATGACTTTTCAGGATTTATCTCTGCAATGCCTTGACATATTGACACCAAACGTTGTATGTGTCACTGTCACCTTACTCTGACCACATCACTTCAGTTTTGTAACTGCGCCACCTATTGGTCGAAAGTGATAATCAATTAAATCATATTTTTAATTACTGTTTATGTGAATTTTCAGCCATTTGGCAAAAAATTATTTTTAAATGTCTTTAATTGCTCATTGTTGCAGTTGGTCTGACACTTTCAGCCATGTCTTGTCGTCTTATTCTGCTTGGCCCCCATAATTGCTGCTTGCAGCTATATTTAATATAGTAATAATTTCTATTAATACTTGATTGTAATCGGTCACGTGTCATTTTGTTGTTACATTTTTTGTAAATTACATACAAATAAAAAGTAATAAAATAATACACCATGTAGGCCTAATATAGCATCTCCAGTAAATGTATCTGAACATCATTGTTTTCCAGTGTAATGACTCTCTTTAGGAAACGTACAGTAATCACGATGATCCTCTCTCTGCCAGCAGAAGCTGATGATCTGCAGTTGAGGAGCGTCAGCACCAGATGTCTCTCCTGACTCTCACTTCAGCACTTTATATCACTGTGTGGAACAGTCTGAGAGAGTTTAATCACAGCTGCTCAGGGATACTGAGATTGATGGGAATAAACAGACAAATCAACGATTAAACCATTTATTTCCACCTCTCTAAAAATAGGCAACCGCTCAAGGCCAAATTTACAAGTACATTTCAACATGCATATACAACTATATAAAATAATAGAATATTGCCATGCATTTTAAATGGCAGGATTTTATAATGCATACTGCAAAGTTAAAAGCATTTATTGTACATCTGAAACTATAATGTTTAAAATATACAGTAAGGCAAATTGAATATCTTTATATATATATATATATATATATATATATATATATATATATATATATATATATACATTTCTAAATATAGTTTTAGTATTTTTTAAACATTATTAAAAAATGTAAATGTTGAATTAAAAAAAAAAAAAAAACATTTAAAACCCGAATGCAAAATAAGAGCATGTTTAAAAGTGATTACAGGCTGAAAAGATAAACAATATATTTCTACGATTTACGAGCTTTAAAACTAGAGTTTAAAACAGTTTCTCCTCTTTCCAGAGAAATGAATCATCTGATTCATCTCTAAAAGCTTGTAAAAGTAGCTGATGCTGTTTATTAAACCTTTGGGCTTGCCAGTAATATGATATAGGAGACATTAAATTATGAGTCTTCTGTTATGAGATTATATGATAGTTTAACCTTATGACCCAGACTGTTATTCTGTAATGGGCCGAACACTGAGTTACAGCAGGAATAAAACTCCTCAAACAACAGCATTGCTCTGAGTCTGTAATAGTGTTTATTGACTATCTTTATATTGCTATACATCATACCCACCCAGCTAACAAAAATATGTTCACATTTTGCTAACATTCCAATAAAGCAATCAAAACCTTATTGCTGAATGTTCTCTGAACGTCTATTCTTCTTTCAGTGTTTGTTTTTAGTTATGCGAATGTTAAGGGAACATGAACATTCCATTTTAGAATTCTGCGAACATTGTGGGATGTTACTTTCGAATGTTCTATCAGATAACTTTGAACGAGTGTGTGTGTGTGTGTGTGTGTGTGTGTGTGTGCGCGTGTGCGTGGGTGTTTATTCAGATAACTTCTCGAGAGCGAACGTTAAGTTCTGAGAGTGTTTGGAACCCTCAGTTGTTGTAACGCAGTGCCGTTCACTGTAACGTGACTGAAGTGTCCTCGTTTGGTATTTTTGTCTTGTTAATTTCACAGTTAATTAGTTTTATCCCAGTTCTCCAGATTGGCTGATGCACGCGTGCTGTTTAAGCGTCGCGTCAGGAGAGATCAGTCGCAGTCGGTCAGAGGCGCGTCGCGTCGCGGGGACGCGCAGATCACACGCTGCTTTCAGTCTCATCACGCGCGCACCCGCGGCTTCATCTGTCAGCTTCACGCGCGCGGGGTTTTTTAACGCGCTCTCGTGTCTCCATGCGGTCCGCATCACTGAGCGTATAGTGCGTTGTAGCCTCGCGTCGCGCTGAGTTTCGGTGTTCCTCTCGTCAGTCATGAGCTCCTGCGACCGGACACTGACTCTGCTGACCGCTGCCCTCCTCATACACGGTACCGAGACATTTACACTCACTCTTGTGTTGTGTTGTGTTGTGTTATATGTTATGTTATGTTATGTTATGTTATGTTATGTTATGTTATGTTATGTTATGTTATGTTTACAAGGGCAGTACTATGATACATTAATAGCATCATTAATCAGCCTATATATAGGCTACTGTACATGATACTTCAAATAATACAATGTTACTGCTATCAAAGTATAAATCATTACTCATCCAAAAATCTATCCATCCATCCATCCATCCATATTTATATGTATTCATTTATTTGAATCTCCGGTGAGTTTGAACTAAAGTAAGTAGATGTTTTATCACTCTGAATTTGTTTTGAGTGCGAGTGCGTGTGTGTGTGTGTGTGTGTGTTTTCTGAAGATCTTGGAACTGAAGTAGGTTTGTTTCCACCCACAGATCCACTACAAAATGACTGTGATCATCATGTTTTTAATAACCTGATTCTACTAAGATCTCCATTGATTTCCATTCAAGTCCAGAGAAACCGGTTCAGTCAGACTTGATTCTCCTGAACGTAAAGCTCTTCAGAAAGACTCGGGAAACAATGTCACTGTCCTTTGACTTTCTTTTGCTTTTGCGTCTGTTCTGACTGATTCCTGTCATTGCTCTTTGATTTGTTGTTCTGACCTCAACTTCTCGATTGAATACCGCTTCATATTCACCCTGCAGGAAAGGATTGATTTATTTTTCAGTTTGAAAGCTGATGGTTGTGTGTCATGTGTTGTGTGTCGTGTGTCATGTGTTGTGTGTCGTGTGCGGGTCAGAGTCTCTCAGTCTCTCGGGGAACGCTCAGAGTAATTGAACCTTCTCAGTCAATTAAAGCAGTCGAGAAGACTTAAAGGATTAGTTCACCCCAAAATGAAAATTTCCTAATAATTGACTCACCCCAATGCCATCCAAGATATCCATGTCTTTCTTTCCTCAGTGGGAGAGGAATTATGTTTTTTGAGGAAAACATTTCTGGATTTTTCTTCTAACAATGGACTTCATTGGTTACCATGGTTTTTAAGTCCAAATCAATGCAGTTTCAAAAGTCTTTGAAGTGTTTAAACGGGCTGTACGCGATCACAGCTGAAGAAGAGGTTGTTATTTTTTACTTAAGTACTTTTTACCTTCAATAGTTGGGATTGAGCTGATCAACAAACGGACAGGGAACTACGTCATCACGTTGAAAGGTCACACGGGCGCCGGCAATACTATTTGAACTACTGTTCATATTCATCAGAATGATATTCATATACTATTCATATTCATATTCACTGAATACTATTACTATATATATAATAACAAACAATACTATTTGAACTATCCTCCTACGTACGGTCGCATTGTAAACAGTGGGGCGGTACTTCTGCCGGCGCCGGCGCGACCTTTCAACGTGATGACGTAGTTCCCTGTCCGTTTGTTGATCAGCTCAATCCCAACTATTGAAGGTAAAAAGACTATAAATTATAAAAAAAATGTAAATGACCTATCGCTTCGCTAGATAACAACCTCTTCTTCAGCTGTGATCGCGTACAGCCGTTTAAACACTTCAAAGACTTTTGAAACTGCATTGATTTGGACTTAAAAACCATGGTAACCAATGAAGTCCATTGTTAGAAGAAAAATCCAGAAATGTTTTCCTCAAAAAACATAATTTCTCTCCCACTGAGGAAAGAAAGACATGGATATCTTGGATGGCATTGGGGTGAGTAAATTATTAGGAAATTTTCATTTTGGGGTGAACTAATCCTTTAACAAAACAGTCCAAAACTGAGAACTCTGGGATACATTCAGACAGAATTCAGATGAATTTGATTATTTTAAGGTGATCGATAAATGCCACTGAAAGGACAGTTGAACTCGTCCAGATAAGAACCGGTTTGAGGATCTGGATTTGGTGGTTTAAAACTTAAAATAGGCCAAGAATATTCTTTTGTGTGTGTGTGTGTTTATTCAGTATAAAAAAAGCAATATGTCTATGGAAAGTCCCCATAAAACATTAAAACCCAACGTGTGTGTGTGTGTGTGTGTGTCAGTCTCTCTGCAGGGCGAGCACCAGCGACGGCTGTACAAAGACTTAATGAGAAACTACAACCCACTGGAACGACCCGTTTATAACGACTCGCACTCGCTCACTGTGCACTTCAGCTTCAGTCTGATGCAGATCATGGACGTGGTGAGTAAACACACACACACACACACACACACTTCAATCATAACACATTTACCTTTGGACAGTTAGAATTTTACACATTAGGATTCGATTGGATGGTGAAAACCAAGCTGTGATGTTATTGGTTGATATTATTTTGCCCCGCCTACTTGGCCTTCATTATGTCAGCGGAAAAGAAAAAAATATGTATTAATCCTAATGCAGTTCAGACAGAAAGTCCAAAGTTCTTCTAATTTAATATAAAAATAGAATGTGATTATCATATTAAATTATGTTTTATTAACAAAGTTCGAGAGGAACACGTTCAAATGATCTATCCAATCAGCATGACAGGAGGCCTATGTATATGTATACTGTATGTATATACACTCACCTAAAGGATGATTAGGAACACCTGTTCAATTTCTCATTAATGCAATTATCTAATCAACCAATCACATGGCAGTTGCTTCAATGCATTTAGGGGTGTGGTCCTGGTCAAGACAATCTCCTGAACTCCAAACTGAATGTCAGAATGGGAAAGGTGATTAAAGCAATTTTGAGCGTGGCATGGTTGTTGGTGCCAGACGGGCCGGTCTGAGTATTTCACAATCTGCTCAGTTACTGGGATTTTCACGCACAACCATTTCTAGGGTTTACAAAGAATGGTGTGAAAAGGGAAAAACATCCAGTATGCGGCAGTCCTGTGGGCGAAAATGCCTTGTTGATGCTAGAGGTCAGAGGAGAATGGGCCGACTGATTCAAGCTGATAGAAGAGCAACTTTGACTGAAATAACCACTCGTTACAACCGAGGTATGCAGCAAAGCATTTGTGAAGCCACAACACGCACAACCTTGAGGCGGATGGGCTACAACAGCAGAAGACCCCACCGGGTACCACTCATCTCCACTACAAATAGGAAAAAGAGGCTACAATTTGCACGAGCTCACCAAAATTGGACAGTTGAAGACTGGAAAAATGTTGCCTGGTCTGATGAGTCTCGATTTCTGTTGAGACATTCAGATGGTAGAGTCAGAATTTGGCGTAAACAGAATGAGAACATGGATCCATCATGCCTTGTTACCACTGTGCAGGCTGGTGGTGGTGGTGTAATGGTGTGGGGGATGTTTTCTTGGCACACTTTAGGCCCCTTAGTGCCAATTGGGCATCGTTTAAATGCCACGGCCTACCTGAGCATTGTTTCTGACCATGTCCATCCCTTTATGACCACCATGTACCCATCCTCTGATGGCTACTTCCAGCAGGATAATGCACCATGTCACAAAGCTCGAATCATTTCAAATTGGTTTCTTGAACATGACAATGAGTTCACTGTACTAAAATGGCCCCCACAGTCACCAGATCTCAACCCAATAGAGCATCTTTGGGATGTGGTGGAACGGGAGCTTCGTGCCCTGGATGTGCATCCCACAAATCTCCATCAACTGCAAGATGCTATCCTATCAATATGGGCCAACATTTCTAAAGAATGCTTTCAGCACCTTGTTGAATCAATGCCACGTAGAATTAAGGCAGTTCTGAAGGCGAAAGGGGGTCAAACACAGTATTAGTATGGTGTTCCTAATAATCCTTTAGGTGAGTGTATATATATATATATATATATATATATATATATATATATATATATACGCAGCCGACTCACCTATGAATATAGGAAAATTATGAAATTTGGCACACTTGTAGTGATAGTCATGAATAGTAATCGGACCAATTTTGGAGTCTCTAGGACCAACTCTACAGCGCCACCACAACTCTACAGCGCCACAACATCGTAACTTTTGAACCCTTTGATCAAGAAAAATTAAACTTAGTACACCTGATTCCTCTCCTCATGCTGATCACATTCAAGATGGTCTCAGATGATCTTTGGACTAATCTGCACAGACATGATTTTTATTCATCTTTGTTCAAAAGTTACGATGTTGCAAACTTAACTAGGTTGACCCGAAATTGGTTCAGAGGCTGTATCTTGGCCAAACTTTGATCAATCGAAAGGAAAATTGGTACGCTTCATCGGAACCATGATCTGAGGGTGCATGCCAAATTTGGGGACAGCGCCACCTACAGTTCATGAGATCTGAAAAATGTATTTTTTTGGTAATAACTTTTGAACAGTTTATCAGAAAATCTTGATGCAACCCTTGACCACCCCAACTCCTCACACTTGGCTGTTCCTAACCTAAATTATATTATTGAATTGTTATGAATAGATAATTGGAATTGAGCAGTTTGGCTTGTGGTGTCAGATCGAACAAAAATGTTTATATTTTATAGATCATTTCAGCTCAGACTTCTGTTATTTACGTTCATTCATTTAGCAGACTTTTTTTATCCAAAGCAACCTAAAATTGAGGAATCCAACAAGAAAATCTCTTTTTAATGGTCTTTTGGTTGCAATATAATTTATATTTGGTGGATGAGGAAACCTTTTGTTTGGTGGCTGAGTGTGTGTGTGTGTGTGTGTGTGTGTGAGAGAGAGTGAATTTGAATATTAATGAGATAAATGAAGTGGATCTGTTGACAGAGCTCATGGAGGAGAAGGTCTTGCATCTCTCTCTCTCTCTCTCTCTCTCTCTCTCTCTATTGCTTACTGTTATAAGCAACTCTACTTGTTATAAGCAGTTTCTTCTCTTCTGCTTACATAATGAGTTTGCTCACCACACTATACGATGTGAACTCATTAATGCTGGCTGCTAGCCTGTGTTTAAGGAGCTCACGCTAATATGATAATGATAACTCACATTTTCTCAGGTTTGAATTGCTGGCAAACATTGGGATTCACTCTGTTGAGTCTGGAGGAGTGTGTGTGTATTTGTGCGCTCACTGTGCTGTAATGTTTGCAGGCTATAACCGTGACGCATGTGTATTCGGATGAGCGTGTGTGTGTGATGGCTAGAGATCTCAGCTGCGTCATGGCAGATGTTCTCAGCAGCTGCGTGTTTAACCACCTCTCAAACATATTTATTTATTTTTCCAAAATTATTTTTAATATTTCTTTGTTTATTCAAAATTATTTTATATGCATTGATGTGAATTTATTTATTTATTTATTTATTTACTTGAAATGATTTTATATGTATTTACATGAATTTATTTGTTTATTCAGCATGCTTATTTTTATTTATTCCATATTATTATATATACTTTTTATATGTATTTATTTATTTATTAAAAGTTATATTTATATTTATTTCAAAATTTATGCATGTTAAATATCTTTTATTTTTTGTTCAAAATTATTATTATTAATTTATTTTGCCAAAATTATTTTATATTAATGTATATTCGAAATTATTTTAATATTTATTTATTTATTTGTTTGTTTGTTTTGAAATAATTTTATATTTTATTGCAATATTTCCTTTATTGCAATATAACCTAATTTTAGGATTGCCTTTTTGCTTCTTTTTTTTATATTTATTTATTTAGCCAAAATTATGTAATATTTATTTATTTATTTAAATTATGTATTGATCTGAATTAATTAATTAATTAATTCATTCATTCATTCATTCATAAAATAATTTTTAGTTATTTATTACATTTTGTGTATGTGTCAATAATAGTGATGCACGATGACAGTGCTAATGTTCTGCTAATGTGTTGTCACACACTGATGTTAGCATCTCTTTGGCACCGGGTGGAAATACACACTGTGATTAAGAGTGTTTCCACTCTCTGATGGAGCATTTGATGAAAATGAAAATCCATTTAGAGGGAGAGAAAGAGCCATGTCAGTTTCCAATCAGGATATAAAGGAGCACAACTGAACCCTGAATGCCACGCAGTTTCTCTAATTCCTGCTGTACTTTAAAGTCCTGCCATCATTTAGTTTGGTTTTATAATGAGAGATCTGCAACCTAGTTTCATGCAGATTTCACAGCCACTGATCCGGTTGCGTTAGTGATTTGCAGTGATTATTTTTTGCTATTTCTGAAACCCTGTCCCGAAAACACACCTGATGCCACGACACCTGCTCATATCACAGCAGAGGAAATCTGCTTTTCTAATCAAACATCCCATCAAACACTCAGTTCACAGTAAAGAAGTACAAGTAATAAAACAATGATGTCAGACAATCTACATTCTCAATCGCCTCTTGAAGCTCAAGCAGAGAAAAACTCATGAATCGCATCTGGTCCTTAAATAAGCTGTAAATTACGACGCAATCTCACTGAC